>NC_068994.1:37237694-37251459 GCF_001194135.2 Octopus bimaculoides | reverse complement strand
ACACACACACACACACACACACACACATAATGAATTCTTATTTCTTTATTGCCCACAAGGGGCTAAACAAGGACAGACAAAGGGATTAAGTCAATTACATCGATCCCAGTGCGTAACTGGTACTTAATTTATCGACCCTGAAAGGATGAAAGGCAAAGTCGACCTTGGCAGAATTTGAACTGAGAACGTAACGGGAGACACCATTAACAGACACCATTAGCTTACTTTTTTTTTTGGTGAATATTCTCTTTTAGATTGTGTTTTGGCACTTTGTCTCTATCCAACCATCATGCAGAATGCTTGCTATTGTTGAAAAGAATCCATTTTTCATCACACTTAACAATATGATGCAAAAATGGCTTACTTTTATACCATGACAGCAAAGAACAGCAAGTTTCAAGATGACGTGTCATTTGATGCTCGTTCAGTTTGCATAGTACCCACTTGTCCAGCTTCATTTCAGATGGTCAAATAGAGTTGGAATCAAAACACCAAACCTTGCTGCTAACTCACACATAGTTTGAGATTTATCTGCTTCCACTACAGTTTCCAGCTCATCATTATCCACCTTGTTCTCAGGTCTACCACAGGGATGATTTTCAAGAGTAAAGTCGTCAGACCAGAACTTCTCAAACAATCGACGTACAAGTGCACTCATTCGCTATATCTTCACCAAACACCTCATTGACGTTTCGAGCTGTCTGGGATGCATTGGTTCCATGAGGGAACTCATATTCATAAACAACACAAGATTTTTATCTATCCATAAGTTCACAGAAATTGATTTACAAGAGAAAACTCTCACCATAATCAGACACCATGAATTGCATTTTGAAAAGTGATGATGTAACTCTTCAATGTTGTAAAACAAAGAATTGTCAGGATAAAACAATAGAGTTAATGACTGTCAAACTTGGTGCATAAGAAAATCGGACATTTCATTCTTAATGACCTGATATTCTTTTCAATTGGTTGAATATTACAAAAGCAATTCAAAGACAACTATAGCTCTGGGCTGACCAATGCCTTGTGAGTGAATTTTGTAGATGGAAACTATGCAAAAACCCACTCTGTGTGTGCGTGCGTGTGCATGTGTGTGTCGTGTGTGTGTGTGTGTCTTTATTTTCATTTCACCACTGCTTGACAACTGGTGTTGGTTTGTTTACATCTCTGTAACATATCAGCTCAGCAAAAATAACTAACAGAATAAATACCAGGCTTGAAATTATACTGTGGTTGATTTGTTCAACTAAACCCTTCAAGGCAATGCCCTGGTATGGCCTCAGTTCAATGACAAACAATTAAAGATCAAAAGAATAAAGCATGTAGGTGATAAATCTGGATGTTTAACTCTTTAGCATTTAAACCAGCCATATCCAGCCAAAATATTCTACCTTATTTTATGTTGAAACCGGCCAGATCCATCTTCTCATACCTACCCTACTATGTCATTCTAAAAGTATACAATCACATTTTTGCAATATTGAGGCTATGAGATAATACCTGATTAATTAAAAACAATGTGAATGAATAAACAATAATCAAAGAAATTTGAATGCTAAAAGGATAAGATACTTATTTACATTGCACTTAGTAATGTAATAAGCTTCACAATCATGATAAGCATTTTTGGAACTGTGTAGAATTTGACAAAATATAATCATAGCAGCATTAATTAATTTGAATTAATTCACATGTGATGCTGAATGTCTAATTGGATAGATATGCAAATATAGGTACAGGTGTAGATGTGTGGTAAGAAGCTTGCTTCCTAACCACATGGTTCCAGGTTCAATCCCACTGCAGGGCATCCCAGGCAAAGGTCTTCTACTATAGCCCTGGACCAACCAAAGCCTTGTGAGTGGATTTGGCAGACAAAAACTGAAAGAAACCTATCATATATATGTATATGTGTACATACTTACATACATACATACATACATGCGCATGTGTGTGTGTGTGTGTGTGTGTCAATATGTAAATGTGCCTTAACAATCGGTGTTGGTTTCTTTATGTCTCTGTAACTTAATAGTTTGACAAAAACAAACTGACAGGGCTTAAAAGAAAAATAAGTACTGGGGTTAATGTATTTGACTAAACCCTTCACAGCGTTGCCTCAGCGTGGTTGCAGTCTAATGACTGAAACAAGTAAAAGAATGAAAGAATAAAAGAATAAAAGAATGTAAATAAATCAAATGTTCAGAACAGTGTGAAAATTATCTTTATGATCTAAATTGGTGTATTTATTGCTTATTTTTGTATTTTCAGACCTCAGAATTATTGAAGAAGTCACAGTTCCAGAATACAGGTAGGAGAACATAAGCTTGGCCAACAATTTCTCTACCCATGCCAAATGGCTATGACATCATCCCTTTCTTTCCAGAAAAGTATGAAAAAAAAAAAAAGAAAAAAGAAACAAATATGAGGAAAATATAAAAAATAATAATAATAATATCCCTTGTGAATGTTGTCATCAAGCAGGTGTTTGGCAGGTTTTTGGTTATGGTGTTATTGATCTAAAATCTCAAATGCATTTTGCTGTAATTAATAAATTACTCACCTGGAATCAATGGAGACACTTTCTCTTTAGATAGAGTAAAATGTCTACCTTACCTGAAAAATACACAGGTAATTAAACGTAACATGTAAGTTGAGAAGAAATGAATACATACAGGTGAATGCATCTGTGATGCTAGCCATAATGGTAATAGTGTACCTGGAACATAGCATCAATATACCTGTGACAAGCAGAATAATATATTTACAATAACTGGTAGTAAAAACAAAAAAAAAAGTGGTTCTTAATACGTGTGTATTATTTGGGTGGCTAAAGAGATATTGTGGTTGTAAATATTAGTGACAAGGTTACTCAAGGCTTTTAAATCTCGTTGCTAGGCAGATATTTTGTCTGTACACAATATTTATTTTATCAGAATAATATGAAGCATATGCCTCTAGATTTATTTGTCACAAAAGTGTTCAAAGCTTGTTGTCATGGACTGATGAAATAGTGTTAGTCATTTGCTGATTTAGTATTATTGTAAAGTTAAATAGCTAGATGGAAATAGCTTCAAGAGCAAAGAGGCTGTATACCTCAGTAGGTTCTTAGTGTTTTTTATAAATCTCTGTGTTTCAATAGGCATTAGATTCTTTTGAAGCTTTTTCTTTGTTAAAGTGGTAAAGGAAAGAAAATTTTAACATCATATCATTTAATTTATATGAAAGCTGTTGAAGATAGGTTCATATGCTTTTTTGCATATGAAAAAGTCGCACTGAAAGAAAGAATTCATGAATCTTTTGTTTTATTTAAACCAAACCTATGGCTCTTCATAGGTATTTGAAATAATATTCAGAACCAGAGCAAATAATAATGAAACCAATAATATATCTATTAAACAACCAAACCTGTCCTACCCAACAAATTGATAAAATTACAAATAAACTCATGAATTAAAAACAATCAACAAACATTCAGTTCATTTGACAATCAACCCAACAAACAATTCGTTTACAATATATTTTATACGTTTCGCCTCAATTATTAGAGTAAAGAAAAAAAGGGCAAATGTTCAGAGAGTAGTTATGTCTGATTAAATTATTTGTTTAAACAATATCATCTACATCAAAATCCTTTGTCATTATGATCCCCAAACCATTGTTCTAATAATTCATTGATCGGTATAATTAAGAACATTTACTTGTTTGCTACAATGAAGTAAAGAGAGATAAGTTGGCTGATAAGTTTAAATCTTACCTTGAATAATCAAACTCTGCCAGAACTATTTGTTTATTTGACTTAGTCTAGCTGAAAAAGAAAAAGAAAAAGAAAATAGAAAAAAAGAAAACACTACATTATATTATTTATGTCGCATGGAAGAATGGTTGGAGAGAGACAAACCATTCACTTATAAAACATCCAGCTCAAATTACTTATGCCAATGTCTGAATTTGCAAACCCGTCCAGTGCTAACATGGAGAATCATAGTTGAACATTTTTTATTCAATGTAAAGCAAAACCAAATTAAAAAACACAAATTTCCATTTACTGCTAGATATCCCAGCAGATTGCAAGCACACTTAGTTACCTAACACTGACACAGGACTCAACTCCAACAGGATATTCCTTATAAATCTATCACAACCCCATAAGATTTCTCAGACGTTTTTTTCTTTGAAAAGTTCTTTTAATTCCTTCTTGTTTTGTTATTTCAAGTGATTTTTTTTTTGTGTATATTTATAATTTTCTTGTTCTGTATATATATTTATATAAATATATCTTCTCCATCGAATTTGCCATGCTGTCTGTAAAAGTTTCCACATATATTGTCAGTCTATAAAGCTTGTGTTGTATTTTTTTTCAGTTTGTTATTTATTAGTTATTAGTATTTTTATTTCCATTCATTTGGGTTTAGTTTTAAGTTTCTACCTTTGCAAAATGTTTATCTATGTTCATGTACAGTACAAATTGCACAAAATGTATCTATATTTGCTATCTATATTTGTACATTTACATAGAATCATTATACAAGTTTAAGTATGGAAGAAATTATTTCAAGAAAATTATTCATTAAAATAAAATTTTTGAGAAATAAGACTTTTATTTTATTTTATTTCATAACATTTATATCTCTATGCTTTTGGCATCAACAGAGATGAAAGAATATTTGGTCATATTTGTATATTCATTCATTAAATCACTGGTTATCTTGCTATTTTTTTTTCTTTTTGTTATCAATCTGAAGAAAAAAGTCAAGTGCTCTTCGTGTTCATTGAACACAGACTGAAGAGATGTATGAAACAATATAACAAAAGTTTTGTATTTATACCGTGAACATTTTTTCCAGATTCTTGAAGTTATGTTAAACCGCACTATGAACGCTCATTATAAAGTAGAATATTTTCAGTATAAATATTTTCTCTAACATCATATTATTCATCAACACATCATTTTCTTTGCAACTAGATGCTTTAAATCACACTAGACTTAAATTCTATATGAGTTAAAAAGTTGGAACATGAAAGGGTTAATTCCATAAGATTAGCTTGACTGTCTTTCCTAGTGGCACTATCAAAGCCTCCAAACTTGATAACACACCTAGTGAGAGAATGACATTGGTATCATTTTGTAGTTTAGTCAAGATGACACAGACGTACCTATGTACTTCTGGATGCAGGCATGACTATGTGTTTAAGAGTTTGCTTTGCAACCACAACAACATCCTGGCTCAATCCCATTGTCTGGTATTCGAGGAATGTGTGTTCGACCAGAGCATTGGATTGACCAGTACCTTTAGCATGAAATTTGTTAAAGATAGAAAGAGCAGGAACCATTTGTATATACCTATGAATCTGTAAGCAATAGCAAGAAAACTATAATAAAACAAGAACTGGTGCTCTTCAAACTAAGTCCTCTGCAATATTTGTTCTGAAATGAGTAACAGATACTCCCCTATCACTCGCACTGTCTGAAATACAGTGAACCAGTGATTGAGCCTTTGAGAACCTATAACTAATGAGGCTTCTGGAGGAGGTGCTTTGTAACATACAAGAAGAATTTTATAATTTTGATATATAATTAATAATTAAGTTGACGTCTGCTGGAAACTCAGTAAGAGAAAAAAGATTTAAGATGGTTGATGAGGGAATAATGGAGAGAACAAGAATGAGGGAGTGAAACAGTATGGAAAGAGGTGAGTGTCAAATGGATCTAGATGAATATGATATGTAACTAGTTTGGGGAAGCAGAGGCAATAGTAGAAGCCACAGAATAGCAAATGAGGAGACAGTGCATCAGTGAGCAGAAGGTGTTGAGTGTTGGTGAGTCGGTCTTTGCTAATCAGTTAGATGACTTTCTTTGAATGAGTTTTATGATGTTTGTTCTGCAGCAGCAGCAATGTGGTACTGATTTCAATTGGGGAACTTTCTTGAGCTTTGAGGAAAGTCAGCAATTGTTTAGAGCTAAAGTATTTTCCAATCCTGAAGAGGAATGTTAACATTTGAGATAAAGTTTTTACTGTTGTGAATCTGAGATTGCTGTAAAAGACCATCATAGATCAGGAGGTTTAGTAACTATATCAACTTGAGCTGACAGAATGGTTAGCATGCCAGGCAAATTGCTTAGTGGCATTTCGTCTGTCTTCACATTCTGAGATCAGATTCTGCCAAGGTCGGCTTTGCCTTTCATCCTTTTGGGGTTGACAGAAAGAGTATCAATTGAGTACTGGGGTCAAGGTAATCGAGTATTTGCTCCCCACCCCAAAATTTCAGGCCTTGTGCCTATAGTCCAAAGGATTTATAGCTAACTTAAGTATTTCAGTTGTATACATTGTTCAAAATTAGGGAGTGGTAGGTACAAGAGTTCTTCCTTAATACTAATAGAATGTTTTTAAGGTTTTTGTTTATGTAGACAATAAAGGTTTGACATGTGGGTTTAGATCGTCATTATTTGATGTGATATTAGAGACGGATGAAGAATGGTCTTATCTGCATATAAGTGAGCATTGTTAGAGATGAGAGAAAGCTTGCCATTTATACGCAGGATGAAATCTGTGGAGAATATAACTGCACCTTTGTGCAAACCAGAATTGGATGTGTAGTACAAAAGCCAAAATCAGTGCACATTGCAATAGTGTGATCAGAAAAGTAGCTTTTAATCTAGATGATGATTAATAAAATCCTTAGGCAGAAACTTTGGTTGGAGATTCTCATGTCAGATATGATCAAATCTTTACTTTAAGAGCAAGTGGGTGATATTGCAGTGATCTAGCAATACAGAAGCTGTTTAGTGGAAGAAGATTCAACATGTTAAAGAAAGTGATTGTTAAACACTGTACCTAACAATTTTTGCAAATGTGAAGAATAAGGTCAATAGTTAGCAGGGCTGCAGAAGCTGCTTTTCTAAGGAATGAAATACACAAATGCTAAAAGTGAAATAAAGCTTGAAGAGCTTAGCCATGTAAGCAAGAGGATGCTTTAAAGTTCCTAGGGGTCTAGTTGGCAAATGACTTTTAACCCTTTAGCATTCAGATTTCTCTGTGAAATTTAATGCTCGTTTATGCAGATTGTTTTGGGTTAATCATGCATCATCTTGTAGCATTGAGATTTTGATGATGATATTGTAGGGTAGGCTCGAAAGGCCGGATATAGCCAGCTTGAACATAAAATGGGTAGAATATTTTGGCCAGATATGGTCAGTATAAATGCTAAAGGGTTAAATGACTAGTAGCAGTTTGGTATGGGGAGGTTTACAGATTGTGCAATACTTAAAGGCATCTTTTATAAAATAGAAATTGCATTAGCAAGAAAAGCTGACAAGCTGGTAAAAATGAGTGAGTTTTTCCAGATGTTCTAAGACATTTTCTTTCTCTGTACAGATGCTGTAGAGTGGTGTGAACCACTTGGATGGTATAATGTTATGATCTTTGGTTGAATGAAATATCAAATGTAACCAAGAAGATTTAACTTCAGAGGTAGCTAAAAACAAAAGAATCAATGCCTGCCATTATCAATATAAATTTTGCATATTTTAAGAAATATTTTAAAGAATAATTTAAGATTACTTAAAATACGTAATATATTTAGTTGGATTATGTTCCACATACTCAAGACAGCTGAGTATATGATATTAATTCTGAGCAACATGTATAGGATTTTATAGGGGGAATAAATGTTGAGATCTGATGTGTTTTCTGGCCAGGAAAAGAGAGATTAGTCTTTATTTTGTTATGGACACAAGCAGGCCAGATGTAAGTGATGGGCTGTTGAAAAATTCCTGGCTTTAGGTAAAAGAAAGTACCAGAAGATCAGTTAATTATGATTTTATGCAACATATTCCCCACAGATTCACACACTTATTGCAGTGATCCTTCAGTTTTTTTAAACCCTGTAAAAGACCTGGGAAGGTTTGGCTTCCAACCAGGCCTTTCATGATACCCTTAAAGCCAGGAACTTTTCAATACCCACTCATATATGTAGTGAATTTGAAATTTCTGGTTGTCTGTTATTTGTGTTTAGAAAGGTATTAGATATGTTCTTTGTGTAGATATTGTACAATTGAAGGAAACGAGACTAACATGGCTGCATTTTGCAATATTCAATTTTTTCTAAAAGTTTCTATCAAATTCTTTCTAAATTTGTTTGGATGGTGGCCATTTATATGGCAGGATGCTACCAGTCAATCATCCTAACAGATAATTATGTTTAGGGAATTGAAATTGTTTTGTTCTACAACCCAATCCAGTCACATATTTAACTTCATCTTAGTTGCTTATGAGAGCATAAAGTATCCATCAAATATCCTTTTTTTTTCACTCAGAAGAAACCATCAAAAGAAAGAAATTACTTAGCATACATTATGACACCAACATCAGTTTGGAAGAGGGGCTTTGAGATAGGTGGGTAGAATTCTATATTAAAAGAGATTGTGTTGTCTGTAAGTCTACATTTGTAATCTGTGTAAATTTCCTATGGTCCTTCAAAGTTATATAAGACTTGCACATGACTAATCTTTCATCATTTACCTTTTCTTGTTTCATCATTGCACTATGGCCATGCTGGGGCACTACCTTGAAATATTTTGGTAGAACAAATTGAACCCAGTAAGAAAAATCTAGCTAAGTTTCTAATCTCTTGATGATTTTGGAAGTTATTTGCATATTTAAAAAAATTTACCCTTTCATATGATATTGATGAGGTCAGTTTTGAAGTTTTTTTATTCCTTATTTTTAGAGAAGAGTAGGGACATTTATGTATTCTGAAGTCAAAGACATTGTTGTTGCTATCATTCTTGTTGTTTAGTATCAGATTAATTTTCTTTAAGTAGATCTATGATCAGAGATGGTCCAAACTTGGCAATCTCCACTTTTTATGTAGGCAAGATTATTTAATCTGATATGTCCTTTATTTAATTTACGCATGATCTGAAAGAGATTTGATTGATATTTCAAGCATATCTAATGACCACATAGAGGTTTGCAACAGAAGTGAAACTGTCACTAAATGACCTTTGACATGAGACTTTTCAATAATACTTTAATGTACAACTTTCCAAAACTACTTTAGGCATGAAAAAGGGAAATGATAAACTAAGAACAGTAGTGGAGTGAAGCCTCAGCTTTGGATAGATTAATATGCTCTACTACGGGTTTTGAGTATTTTTGTATTGCCATTGTAAGAGCAAATGTGTGTGTGTGTATGTATATATGATAGATAGATAGATAGATAGATAGATAGATAGATAGATAGATAGATGGCAAGAAGAAAATGGAGGGGATACAGAAATAGTATACATCAACTGTTAAACATTATATTATGTCTATTTATTTATTCTAAAATATTTATGAGAATATATACATATGTAAAGACTGTGTATTACATACATACGTACCAGTAATTCATAGAATAGAAAAAGAACAGAGCAAGAGAGAGAAAGAGAAGAGAGAAAGTGTTTCAAATGGGCAGTACTGGCACATGCACACATACATACACTCTCACTCATACAAATGAGTTTGTCCTTTTTCTATTCTATGAATTACTGGCACGTATGTATGTAATACACAGTCTTTACATATGTATATATATTCTCAGAAATGTTTTAGAATAAATAAATAGACATAATATTATGTCTAACAGTTGATATTTATTATTTCTGTATCCTCTCCATTTTCTTCTTGCCGTGTAGATTAAGGTAAACCACTTTTTACCCTTGCCCATTTATTACACTCAATAGGGAAATTGCCACACAATAATCAGCACTTGTGTATTAATAATAGGGTATTCTACCAGCAGTATATTGGATAGGTACTATCCCTTAGTTGGTTGGATTCACAACCTCTAACTCTCACTGAATTATATATAGATAATTGCTAAATGTCCTTTAGATTTGAAATCTTAATTGTTGATATGACATGGTATGTCATAAGTGTCTGTATATTGTGTTCTTTGTCAATTTAGTTGTAAAATAAACAGATTAATCAACGGAATGCAGTGTCTGCAAGTTGATGAGTACCTCATATTCCCCTCCATTTTCTTATTGCTATATAGATATATATACATATACTTGTAATTTTTGTTCATATATAAGATATCTAATATTGGAGTGCTAACAATAGATTCCTGTGGTGTAAAAAGTCTGTCATACTGTGGAAAAGTAATGGTAAAGGTGTGTGATGTGTGATAGAGAAAAACAGAGGTAGAGACAGACAGAGAGAGCAAGAGAGAGAAAGAGAAGAGAGAAAGTGTTTCAAATGGGCAGTACTGGCACGTGCACACATACATACACTCACACTCATACTCATACAAATGAGTTTGATGCACATACACTCACTCAGAAAACAATTAGCTGTGTTGTGTGTATGTGTATATGATTGTTAGAAAGTGAAAAGGTGTATGCGTATATGTGTATACACAATTAGTGTTCATATGTGTATGGGGGGAAAATATCTTTCTTTCATCTTTTACTTGTTCCACTCATTTGACTATGGTTATCCATGGTAAGAGCACTGCTGTGAAGAATTTTATATACTAGTACTATTTTTATTCTTTTTTCCTAAAAACGATTCTGCCAGCTCACCACCTTCTTTCGGTTTCTGTCTACCAAATCCACTCACAACGCTTTGGTTGACCTGAGGCTATAGTAGAAGACTCTTGCCCAAGGTACCATGCAGTGGGACTAAACCCAGAACCATGTGGTTGGGAAGCAAGCTTCTTACTACACAGTCATACCTGCACTTATTAATAATTATATTTATAAATTCCTTCATAAAACCTTCTGAAATGGTGTATCAGCAGTTTTTCTAATTATCTATATATCAATTCTATGCTCCTAACTTTCTTCATAAAAGATGTGCAATGGTATATTCTGGATACAGGTGTTTCAAACTATATAGTATCAAGTGATTCGGAAATTATTTTATTAGCTAAACAGAATTAGTTGGTTACAACAATCAAAGATCATGGATCACAATAGCAAGAATGGAGAGAATAGAGGTAGAGAATTTACACACAAGGTACAGAAAAAGACTAGAAAAGGGCAAAGAGAAAAAAATAAGAATTAAGAATAAAGACAGAAAAGCCATTAACCCTTTTGTTACCATATTTTTATTGAGATACTCTGTGTTTCTTTCAATTAATTATAAATATAACAAAGAATTTAGAAAATTAATTCAGTTATCTTTAAGCTAGTGTTTGGAACATAAATTGTGACTAAGGTTTGGTGGAAGATTTTAATTCAGAACTTTTGAGAACAAAACATTTTTACTACTGAGCCAGAGCCAGTTTCAGTTGGGTTGGGTTGGTATCAAAAGGGTTAAGCTTTAACTCAGGTGGAAAGGAATGAAATTATTCCAAGAAATAGAACTAGACGGTGTTATGTAACAAATGATAAAGCAAGAACCAATAAACAAAAAAAAAACCCGGAGAATTGTTAATCAAGAAAGGATGCAAAATATGATGTTAAACAAAAATATTTTGCATAAGCCAGAATGAGAAAACAGGTTAGAAGAGAAAACATGACAGAAGAGACAACATTTTGCAGAAAGTAACCAAAGGATTATGAAAGATATGATTGGATATTATAACCAAGTGAGGAGATGTTTATGACTGACATTGTCCCACAAAATGTACCTCCAGAATTTCCATTGTTATTGCTACTATATATAAATAATGCTCAACATTATTCTTTTTCTGTCTTCCTTGAATTTGTATAGTACATGTACAGATATTTAAATGCCTCTAGTCATATAATGTGAGTGCCTTATATGTATTAAAATATGAGGTGAATCAAGAAAAACTCAGTCCAACACAATTCTTTCCTTAAATTTACTTTAAAAAATTGCTTAAATAACATTGCTCAATGTATGAATCACAAAATTTCTTTTAACCTAACAAGTCACTTGCTATCATTTACTGCTTGCATGAGTATAACCTTTCACTAAATTATATTGCAAGCATTGTTGTATTTGCTACAGCAACAGACACTTTAGACCAATAGAAACCAAACTTAATTCAAATCATACCATACAACTTTTTGTGCATGGGCTTACATATTCATATATGTATGTTTATGCATCTATCTATCTACATGGTTCTTTGACCTGATGAAAATAGCATCAAAAATTTCTTTCAAATCACAGGAAAAGAAATAAAGTTGCACATATACATACTAGTAGAGACAGGAACATTTATTCTGACACCCTGCTTACATACAGTAACACCAATATACACAGATTAATTTACAAACAAACACACACACACACATAGATGGATAGATGGATGGATGGACAAATGTGAATCAAGACAATACAATTTTGATTCATCTAAGCAAGATTTTGATTCATGAGAATGCATATTGATACACCAGATGAATTTAAACCAGGGCTCATAAATATTACAAAAAAAGGTGAAACAGACTTAATTATTAAACAAATTTCCATTGGTTTGAATAGTAAAGTTAGAAATTGTATGAGCCTGTACCATTCAGTGAATAGTACAACTGCAATAAAATGATTTACAAGCTATAAAAGCAACTGGGTACTCAGTTTTATATGGCATGATATGAATCCTGTTTTCCTTTACTGTTGAAAGCATCTAAACTTTGGCTTGCTCCCACAAACAGAAATGCCCTGGAGATCACATGATAAATGAAAGAATTCATTTTTATTCAGAGTACTTCCTATTACATTGTTTGTTCTTTACACCCAGATGTCCCCGAGTGAGTAGACCTTTAACCAAAGATGCTTCAGCCTGGAGCAACATCTCTTTTTTGATACATGTCTATGAACACACAGGTTTCAAAGTTTGGCACCAGGTCAGCAGTTTTGCAAGAAGGGTCAAGTCGATTAAATCAACACTGTGATTAACTGATATTTATTTTATCAACCCCAAAAGGATATAAAAGTAAAATCAACCTTGGCAGAAATTGAACTCAGAACATAAAGACCGCTTAGCATTTTGCCCAATATCCTAATGAATTTGCCAGCTCCCCACCTCAGCCTATGACTATATCAATAGATGTATCTTTGCATTTCTCAAGATAAGGTGCAATTTGTGGGAGAGATTTGGTTGCTATCTCAAGCTGAACATGTGACTATATAGTCTCCATCTTTAGTTAAACTGTTCAGTTTCAGCATTGGTAGTTTAGATGGAGCAGAGAATGTTTTCATTGGAAGGTTTCAAAATTCTTGCAACATTGAAGAATAAGCTCGATGCTAAACACATAGGTATGCAGAGAAGAGATAAACTTCTAATCAATAAATTAAAAATGCAATTCAGGTATTCAGAGAATTTGATCTAAACATTTCCATAACAACACATTTATGCAAAATAGACTTCTTAAACATCCCTTTGGACTTGTCAACCAACAGAAACCAACCAAGCAGTTAACATGTGCGAAGAAATCCTGAAACCACCCACTAACCATCTTTAGGGAAGAGTCGGCTGAGTAGGTGCACACAGGAAAATATTAAACAAAGAGTTCCAGGCATAATATGAGGTTAATTAGTTCGTTTTGCGACCACATGTTTCTGGTTTCAATACCACAGCATGGCACCTCATGCAAGTGTTTTCTACTATAGTTTCAAGTTCAAGTAATTTAAATTTGATTTATTCCTGAATTCATTGTTGTTGTTTTCCAAATCAGTGTGCATGTGTATACATGTATGTATGTGTGCATGTGTATCTGTATATATATATATATATATATATGTGTGTATATATATATATATATATATATGTATGTATGCTTATATGCGTGTGTGTGTGTGTGTGT
>NC_068994.1:37219820-37234820 GCF_001194135.2 Octopus bimaculoides | reverse complement strand
AAGCAACTGTTTAGTTTATATACCAGTGAACTAAACTTGAAAGGGAACTACTAATTTATAAAGAATAGTAAAACAAAAGTAAATATTTCGAGGTAATCTAATGACAAACCAGTGGATGCCTATAAAGTCCTTTCTAAAACTATTAATTGCAGTATATCTTCCACACCTATAATAATACTAATAATTCTTTCTGCTGTAGGCACAAGGCCTGAAATATTAGGGGAGGGTGTTAATCAATTACATCAACCCGTGTTCAACTGGAGGAGCACTCCATTGGTTACGACGGCGAGGGTCCCAGCTGATACGATCAACAGAACAGCTTGCTCGTGAAATTAACGTGCAAGTGGCTGAGCACTCCACAGACACGTGTACCCCCAACGTAGTTCTCAGGGAGACTCAGCGTGACAAGGCCAGCCCTTTGAAATACAGGTACTACTCATTTTTGCCAGCTGAGTGGACTGGAGTAACGTGAAATAAAGTGTCTTGCTCAAGGACACAATGCGTCATCGGGAATCAAACTCACGAAATTATGATCGTGAGCTGAATGCCCTAACCACTAAGCTACGCGCCTTCACAGTTTTCAACTGGTGCATATTTTGTCAACCCCGAAAGAATAAAAGGCTAAATTGACCCAGGTGGAATTTGAACTCAGAATCTGAAGACAGATGAAATACTACTAAAGATTTTGTCCTGCATGCTAACAATTCTACCAGCTCACTGCCTTTATATGAATACTAGTAATAAGAACACAAATGGATGCAATATGTCAAAAATCAACAAAAATAATGTAAATTCTATGAGTAGCCCTAATAATAAGCATAAGAAAAAAATTAATGATTAGGGTATAACTATAATCATAGGATTCAAATGCACCAAGTATTCACTGGTAATACAACCAGTGCAAGATCCGTAGAGAAAGAAACACAATTTGGGGATTTACAAAGTAGAAATAAGTATAGTGAGTGAACAATGAATTTAGTTATAAATTTGGAGCAAAGATAGGGGATTCACCAAAGCTCAGTTCTCAGCTCCAACCAATTCATCGTACAAGCTATCATAGAGGAGATTAAGATTAAGACCGGTTGTCTGTGGGAACCCATACAAGTTCTTGTTGTTGAATCTATAGTAGAGTTAAAGAAGGAATTCCAGGCATGGAAGCTAAACCTAGAATTGGGAAGCCTCAAGGTTAACTTAGCAAGGACTAAGTTATCGGGAAGTACGGAACGAGATAAGATCTTGGTATTGCCAGGGAAATGGCCTTGTTCAATATGCTGAAAAGCAATAGGTATAAACTCCATATAGGCGCAAAAGTGTCTGTGTGGTAAGTAGCTTGATTACCAACCACATGGTTCCGGGTTCAGTCCCACTGTGTGGCACATTGGGCAAGTGTCTTCTGCTATAGCCTCGGGCTGACCAAAGCCTTGTGAGTGGATTTGGCAGACAGAAGCTGAAAGAAGCCTGTCATATATATATATATGTATATATATATATATATATATATATATATATATATATATATATGTATATTTTGTGTGTCTGCGTTTGTCCCCACCACCATCGCTTGACACTCAATGTTGGTGTGTTTACGTCCTTGTAACTTACCAGTTTGGCAAAAGAGACTGATAAAATAAGTACTAGGCTTACAAAGAATACGTCCTGGAGTCGACTTGTTTGATTAAAGGCAGTACTCCAGCATGGCCACAGTTAAATGCCTAAAACAAGTAAAAGAATACTGTACACAATGTAAGTTAAAAGCATTTAAGAGATGTAGACTGACAGCTTTGTATGAGACAGATGCACTGGAGTAATATATACCATGAGCATACTTGAAATAAATCCTCCAAAATGCCTTGATGGCTCACTAGAAGCAATCTAACACTTCAGTTTACAGTGTGTCATAATTAACAGGGTAAGAAATGGTACAGAAAGTATAACAGCCAGAGTAAGAAAGGGCTGGACAAATTTCAAGGAGCAATCATCCCAAAGGTAAAGTGTTCACTACTGTAGCCTTGTATTAACCAATGAATAGAATTTATTTGATGCAAACTGTGTCGAAGCCCAAATCATTTTGTAATCATGAGGTTCTAAGTTCAGTCCTATTGTGTGGCAGCTTGGGCAAATGTCTCCTACTATAGCCCTGGCCTGACCAATGCCTTGTAAGTGAATATCGTTGAAGGAAACTGTATGGAAGCCTGTCATGTATATGGGGGTGTGTGCTGAAAATGTCCTGGTTTTGAGTAAAAGAAAAGATAGGAGGATCAGTTAGTTATGAATTTATCCAACATATTTCCATCTCAGATTCTCACTCTTATTACAGTGATCTTTCAGTTTTTCTAAGCTCTGCAAAAGAACTCAGAAGCCTCTTGCAATACCCTTAAAGCCAGGAACTTTCCAGCACCCTCTCATATGTCACTTGATGATCAGTATTTGTTTGCTTACAGGCATTAACCCCCATGCCATTCTAGGAATTTGATGTAAGAATAAGAAAAAACACATCCAGCACGTGTGTATACACTAAAACTGCCAAATGCCTTTCCATACATGCAGATCATGAATATCCAAATGAATATTAGAATGTGTGTGTGTGTGTGTGTGTGTGTGTGTGTGTGTGTGTGTGTGTGTGTGTGTGTGTGTGTGTGTGTGCATGCATCTGTGTGTGTGCATGCATCTGTGTGTGTGCAGACACATGCATGCTATATTTTCTCTATGTAAAAAATCCTTCACTAGAACTATATGCTTGAGTCAACTACATGATATTGATAAGGTCTAATAAACTGAAATATGTCCTATCATTTACCAGTTAACAAAGATCAGACTGTCCTTTCCTTAAATATGAAAATTAATTTGAGAAATTAATTCTTAATTTATTTTTTGAAATTATTTCCCCTTTTCTTTGAGTCTTTGTATGCAGCTATTACTATTATTATTTAGTTTCCATTCTTCAACTGGAAGAGAAATTTTTAATTAAGAAATGTTTGCATACAATATTTAGTACATCACTCCCCTTTCCCTTACATATATGTTTGGTTGTGTTTGATGTTCTTTCACTATTGCTTGTTATTTGACCCAAAATTAACTTCACTGAAGCAAGCCACTTATTTAATCCATTCCACTCATGTTCACATTCAGTTCAGAATTTAGGCTTAGCTAAACAAGTTACCATATAGAGTAGAGTTTCTCAACTGTTTTTAGCCTATGAACTCTTTTGATTCCTATTTCACTCAGATGGACCCGCATAACCATTCAAGATCTAAAAAAAATTCTATTATATTTTCATGATTAAATATTATTAGAAATTGTATTAAAAAAATTGTTAAAACGTTTTGTATATTGTAGAAGTAAAACAAATTTATATGCGCATAAATTTTAACAACAAAATTTTACATGGGTCCCCAAAGGCTCATATGGACCCCAGGTGAGAACCAATGGTTTCGAGCCTTACAATTTGCAGAGGCCTCAGAATAATTAAAATGCTTATATGTTTTCAATTTTTATAAGACTTTCTATTGTAATTCTTTAAAGAAGGGGCCCGCAAAGCATTATATAGCTTAAGACCCCGCTAAATCTAAAATCAGCACTGATCCCTTTCTTTTTCTCTTTTTTTTTTCAGGATTAGTATACCCTGGACAACATTATCTAATGTGACCACTTTAAGACAGTTTGAGAGAGATTTGGTTGCCAGCTGCTATTTTCAGCTGATCAAGTGACTATGTGAGGCTCTCTTGACGACTTGTGTTGCTGTTATTGTTTAGGCCCAATTCAGCCCTGATTGAACAGACCTATGATCAAAGACGTTCCAGCCATGACCATACCAATGTATTTTCAGGACTAGTTTGCTCCTGATTACATTATCCCATGAGCCACTTTATAAAACAGTGGGTGCAATTTAAAGGAGATTCAGCAGCTATTTCTAGCAAGTTCAGTGACCATGCAGAGGATCCCTCATTCATTCATGTTTCTCCAATTGGCTTTTCCATTCTTTTCTTTCTTTTGTTTAGCCTCAGGTTAGACCTATGGTCACACATTTACAAGCTGTGACCAGTCATTTTTTTTTTCCAGGAAAAAATGTACACCAGATTATATTATCTTATGCATCATTTACACAGATGGTGTTGTTTGAGAGGAATTTGGCTGCTATTTTTTATGAGGCACTCACCCATGTAGGCAGTCTTTCATTGGCTGATATACTTTTATGTTCATGTTGAGCTTGAATGTTAGGAAGCCTCATGAACTATGATGAGAGCTTTTATATAGTTGTTTGACTAGCTAGAAAAAACAACCAATTCTTCCTCCAACTCATTCACCTCCCCTACTATCTCCCCAAAGGAACAAATACATGTAACTGTAATATTTGTAATGGTGATACTAATAGTAGAAAAGGTAGGAGGAGGATAGTGATGGTGATGATGATGATGAGAAGGAGGCGAATGAAGATGAAAAGGAAGAGGAGGAAAAGGAGGCGAAGGCAGCATAATGGCAATTGTACTATCCATGTTTGTCCATGGAGGCGATGAGGACCATTTAGTCATCCTTAAAGATGACTAATTATTTGCATGTTTACTTTGTTTAAAGTAAAGAAGAGCAGTGCACTGTCAATGTAACTTTCATGTCCATGGTCATCTTCAATCTAGTGGCAAAACCAGGTCAAGATGATTGGGGATAGAGATGGGTGTAGTGGATGACCAAGATGTTTTCCTTGCTTCATCTCATTCACTGCACTTCACAATGCATTGCTGCAACCATCTTCCCTCTGTTGAACCATGAACATTTCTTCCACAGATTTTACCAGATCCACTCTTCATAGGCAAGCACTAATATGTTACTTAATTCATAACTGCGACCACGACTGGAGCTTCTATTTCAGGAACAATAGAGGCTAAAAGGTAGTTCCACTCTCCTTAAAATCCAGGAATTCCTGATGCAGGACCCCACTACAAGATGCAACAACATGGTTGTATGGCTAAAACGTTCACAGTCCTGAGGTTCTGGGTTCAATTCCATTACTTGGTATCTTGAGCAGGTATCATTTGTCATAACCACAAACTAACTCCAGCCTTGTGAGTAAAACTGCATAGGCAGAAACTATAGAAAGTCCAATGGATAACTTGTACCTGTAATTCCAATGGTTCAGCCATCTCATGTATTGTGTTCTAGAATTGTTTGAAGATTAAAATAAAGCTTCACTCAAGAATACTCAGCCACTTGCATGCTAAGTGAATGGGCAACTAGTTAATTCAGTTGAACAAATAAATAAATGATATCCATTATTAAAGCTGACAGAGATTCATTTGTTTTACTTACTTTAACTTTTAAGCTTTTAAACCTTTAGCATTCAGATAATCGTCCAACCCATGCTAGCATGGAAAGCGGACATTAAACGATGATGGTGATGATGATTATTTTGTCAAATATAATGCTTATTTATTCATATTGTTTCAAATTAATCCTGTATTATCTTGTGGCTTTGAGATTTTGATGATGTGATTTTTTTGTTTTTAGAATGATATCAGACCTGGCCAGTTTGAACGTAATACAATTAGAATATTAGGGTTGGATGGTCAGTTTAAATGCTAATGGGTTGAACCAGCTGTATCTGGCTCAAATATTCTACTTGTTTGTTCAAACTGGCCAGATCTGTCCTCTCACACCTACCCTACAATGTCATTCTGAAAATAAACCAATCCCGTTTTTGAAATCTTGGAGCCACAAGATAATGCATGATAAATTCAAGATAATGTGAATAAATGAACATTAGATTTGAGAAAATAGTATGAATGCTAAATGGTCAACCACAACAGCAACAACAACAGTAGTATTAGAAAGAGAAACAACAATGTCAGTAACAGTAATACAGGCTGCATCATCATCATCATCAACTTCATCGTCACTGTCATTGTCATCATCTTCGTTATCCTACTCGTCATCGTTATAATTGTCATTGTCGTTAGCATCATCATCATCATCATCATCAACATTGTCGCCGTCATCATCATCATCATCTTTATCATCATCATCATCATCAACATCGTCGTCATCATCATCATCATCATCTTCGTCATCACTATCATCATCGTCGTCGTCATCATCGTCATCATTGTCATCATCATCATCATCATCATCATAATCATCTGTCAGTAGTGGGAGTGCAGCAGAAGCAGCAGCAGTTGTGATGGAACAGGTGGAAGTGATGGCATCGGTGTCCGCAGCAGCTGTGATGGAATTGGAGGAAGTGGCAGTGGTAGCAGCAGCAGCAACAGCATCATTCTCATTGTCATCATCATTGTTATTCTCATTATCAGTGTCATCATCACTACCACCATCAACAGCAGCAACTGCTATAGTGGTAGTAGTAGCAGCAGCAGTAACAACAGCAGCAGCAGTAGTAAAATGACAAGTTCCAATAAGTGCAATTTTATTTTTAGAAATCAATTGTCTTCCACCTTAATGTAATTATTATCATCCTCATCTCTGTCATCATTGTCGTCATCATCATCGTCGCTCCCACTACCACCACTAACATCATCATCATCATCATCATCATCATTGTAATCATTGTTATTTGAAAGTTATAACTGTCACCAGAACGAAGGCGGAAATGAAGATTGTATGATGTCAGCATTTGGTTAAAAACTGTGAATAGCTTTAGCAGAAAAGAATTTAAAAAAAAAATAATAATAACAATAAACAAACTAATGATAGAATCTATAGAAAGACAAAGGTAATTTTTGCCTCTGTATAAATTATTAAAGCAATGCATTTGGTAGATTCCCAGTTGTAGATTCACAATAGCAGGAAGTGTTTTGAGCATTCAATTTACCCAGACAATACAATGGCATGTTAGATGGAACTGAAATGGTGTAAATAAACAATCTGCTGAAGCAAGTATGGCACGGATCAAGCAAGTCTTTCTGAAAGAATGCTCTTGTATTCTTATTCATCAGTTGCCAGCATTCAGCATTCAGGTATTATTATTCTTTAGTATTCTACAACAGAAGTTTTGGAAAATATTTCTTTAAAATTGTGAAGCTATTTGCTAACCTTATAAATTGTAAACTTTATCAGCTTTTGCATTTAGTCTTCGTTTTTGTTTTTTTTATAAGTGTAACTCAGCCAACTTATTTATCTTCATAAAATGTTTTAAATATTTTTACAAAATTGCCTAAAACAAAAAAAAAAATGGTAAAAAATACGATCAAATTCAAGATTATTTTTAAAAATAAATCCAATTTAGTAACAAAAAAAAAAAGAAAGAAAATAATAGATAAATAAAAAGTTATTCAGTAAGCTCTGTTACTTGAAATAAATAGAATTTTTTTCCAAATATTTTCAGGATCTACACACAGACACATTTACATATACACACACTGTTTTTCTATCTTTGATTTTTAAATAGGAGTAGCATGTTTTCCCCGTTATGATTTCAGTAATAACAGTTTGATGTTTTAGAATCTCTCTTTAAATATGAAAAATGTTTGGCAGTTGGAATCTAATTATCTTAGACTGTTTGTTTGATCTTCGAAATATTAAATTGTCACACTTCATTCAATGTCAGATGGTAACTTATATTTATGTGCTTCCATCTTCTACCTTCTTTAAAGCCTCCTACCTTTCTTTCTTTTTAAATATTTATTTTTTGGCTGAAGCCTAATGAAAAGGAACCAAACCTATTGTTATCTTTTCTATTCTTGTGATAGAGAAAATTATTCAAATCTTCTTTGAAGATTCCATTTCACCTTTTCTAATTCAAAGGAATTCTTACTGCCTCTTTATATTTGATTTTTATGTTAAATGTTGAAGAATGAACTAAGATCGCTAAACTTTCAAATCAGGCTGTTTGTTTATGGAAAATGCTCAGAAAGTGAAAAAATTAAACTACTTCAAATTAATAGTTACTTTACCCTATGTACTACTGTACTAGTTAGTGGAAAGATTTTTAAATTACATATCTCTTGGAACAGAATTAGAATGCCAAAGATAAAATGTTATTAGCAGAAGAAAAAAGTGAAAACATAATTAGTTAATCTCAGAAATAAATTAAAAATTTCTATGTAGAGCTGAAAATAGTCACAGCACTGCTAATTATTATCACGGCAAAATGTTACAGGTTCAAGTCTTTTAAAACTCTGATCAGTATTTTTATCACAAAATTTAATAAATCTGAAGAAGGATAGTCTAAAAGTTATCACAAGTTATAAATGGACTACTAACTACTCTGAATAGATATGAATGAAAGAATTTATGAATTTAAGTTATAATTACAGTAAAGAACTAATGAAGTTGATTAAAAATATTATAATTATAAAGGTTAGCTTTAAAACTATTCCTCATGATTTAATGTAAAACAACTGTTAATTTGTCATCATTCCCTTTTCAGTCTTTAGTGGATGCAGTGTAGACAAGACTCTTTAGTCTTGCTATTAACAACCTCCCTTGTGATTGTGGCATTCTATACTGTAAAATTATTGCCAAGTTGAAAGCATCCATGTAGCAAAGGGAAATAGGATTACACAGAGTAGACACCGATTCCACAAACTGCTGTTCAGGCAACCCCTTGAATAAAGCAGTAATTCTGAATAAAAACCGCTACGAGTTCTGAAGCATGCAATCTATCTAGTGCTTGTGGCATGATAAGATGCATCAGTCTATATTATAAAGTTGTAAATGAAGGGAAAGGCGTCCAGCCACAGAAAAAAATAAATAACATAGCAGCACAGATTGCAGTTTCCTTTGTTCTGTGTAAATGCCTGATGATAAAGACCAATGAAATCTGGTGAAATGGTGTGAGACCCATCAAACCTATACCAGTATGGTAATATGGGTGTAAAAGGATAAAAAGATAAAATGATGATGATGACTGTTATAAGGCATAAATTATTCGGTATGCTTAATTTCAAAACATTCTCTACAACCCTGCAAAGTAAATTTTTTTCTGGCTCATGGATATAGCTATTTTATTTGACAAGTTTCATTTGGCATCTGCAACAAAAAAGTATTTGGGATAAAGACATCAGAAATACAGAGCCTCTATGTAGTCAATCAATCTGCTAGAAATATTAACTGAATCACCCTCAAATCACTCACTGTTTTCTTATAAAAGGAAGGGCATGTTACATATTGTCCCTAAAAAAATAAAGAAGACGGTCATGGTTACAATGCTTTTGATCATATGTCAGCTCATTCAGAGCTAACTTGTGGCTAAACAACAACAGCAACAACAACAACAGCAGTAGTAAAAGAAATAAATAATAATGACAAAAATCAAGCTGGAAGCTATTGATTTTGTTAAATGACACTACATCCCACATGTGTGAAGCTCCCGTATTAATCAATGGGGAAAACAAATTTTATAAACTATATTTTGCATGACTGTGTGGTTAAAACATGTACTTCGTTATTATTTGATCCTTGTTTGATTCTGTCACAGGGTACCTTGGACAACATTCTTCCTTTGTGACCATGTGTTTACTTTGGAGTGGAATTTAGTAGACTGAAAATCTGCAGAAACTCATTGTATACACATATATGTATAAGTGTGTGTGTATATGTGTATGTGTGTGTTTGTGCATGCATGCGTGCATGTGCGTGCCTGTGTATGTGTGAATGTATATATATATAAGGAGAGAAATTCCTTGGTGGTTGCCGCGGGATTACCTCTCTCCCTTTCTCTTGTAGAGACGGACAATAGAAATGGTCCTTAAGCTCCTGAGGAACAACTTTCTGTTGCCACATGGTCTGAAAGAGATTGGTGAGCTTCTGTGCCAAGACTGGTCCTTCTACCTGGTATATTTTAGTTGGGATATGTCGTGTGTGTGTGTGTGTGCATGTATACACACACACACACACACGTACACACACAGAGAAACAGATATATGTGTATATATATATATGTGTGTGTGAGGGGGTGCTGAAAAGTTCTCAGCTTTGGGTAAAAGAAAATACAGGAACATCAGTCAATTATGATATTTAAAAAAAAAAAATTCCTTTCTCAGATTCACACACTTATTGCAGTGTTCCTTCAGTTTTTGTAAGCCTTGTAGACAAACTGGAAAGATTGGGCTTCCAACCAGGCCTTTCACAATATCCTTAAAGCTAGTAACTTTTCTGCATTCCCTCATATATGTGTATATATATATATATATATATATATATATATCTCAGCTGGGATATGCATGTGTGAGTCTATATACTGTATATGTTTGTATGTATATATCAGAAATGAATGTGAACAATGGCAAGAAAAATGAATAAAAAGTACTTTACAAATGATATCTTTCAAGATATTTGCTCAGTATCGAGTAAAATACTCCCTTGTCACTCTCAATGCTATTGTTTACCAACAGTAATATAAAATAAATGAATAAATAAATATGAATAAATATAAATATGAATAAATGATTATATATTTGTTTTTTAAATTGGAATAAATTAATTGAACAGAAAACTGAATTATGATTTATTTTTCATGTATTTTATTTCACTCTTTTTCACTCTATTTCAAATTATCTGAGGGAGAAAATAATTTCTAAGTATTTAGAAATTTTAACCATTGGCTTACAGTCTGTACTGATGGATATTTTATTATCAATAGAGTCAATGAGACTGGCCTTCTTCAGGGTGTATGTAGAGAGATTTCTTCTCCATGGAGCTGAAATCTAGACTGTAAAGAAGGATCTTTAAGATCACGTTTCTGGTACTTACACTAGTTTTCTTATGAGGTCACAAAATATCACATGACACAAGCAGTAGACCAAAAGAGAGACTTATGTCACATTCTGCCCTTCAATGAAATGTCATATAAAAAGTAGTTCAAAATTTGTACCAGTTCAAAGGTGGTGAGCTAGCAGAATTCTTAGCTCACCAGGCAGAATGCTTAGTGTCATCTCCTGTCTTTATGTTCTGCTTTCAAATTCCAGCAAGGTCGACATTGGCTTTCATCCTGTCAGGGACAATAAATTAAGTACCAATTGAAAACAGGGGCTGATGTGATTGACTTACCTTCCCCACCAAATTGCTCACCTTGTGCCAAAATTTGAAACCAATATTTGTTCCAGCACTCTACATTTTGAGTTCAAAATCCTGCCATGGTCAACTTTGGCATTCATCTACTTCAGAGTCGCTGAGCAGGTTTTGTTAGCTCTTAATCATGCCATTATAAATTATAGCAGTGATTTGTTACTTTCTAGTCTACAATTCAAGTGGTTCCTGGTAGGATTTGGCTGCTTGAAGAAGAAGAAGATTTTATAATATTCTAGTTAAATATTATTTTGAAGTTACATAATAGATGCAAACTCTCTGCTGCTAGTCAAGATTCAATCCATTTCTGCTTAATTCTTATTATGACATCAGATTTAGAAAGATTAAAGAATTTGACATTTGAACATTAACTGATTAATTCATATCAATAATTCTTGGAGCACAAATCAGGATTAGTAGTAAGCAAAATCAGGATTAGCAGCAAACAATTTCAAGGTCAGGTGATTGTCTACTATGGCTTTCTCTTTAGCATTTTCTTTTCTTCATCATTCTATTCTAGCATTTGATTTACAAGTAGATAACTATCAATTTGTTCAAGCTGGAGAAGACTTATTTCCTATTACATTACCAATACAAAGATTATAAAAATACAGACTGCTACGAAGAAGAAAAGGACTGGTCCAGACTAAATATATGTTTGATGTGCTTTCTTAGCCCTTCTCTCTCTCCTCTGTCTTTTTCTATCACCCTTCCCAGCAGTCCATCTTCTTTCACTCTTGTATTTTGGTCTATTGCTCTCTCGTCAATCAATTGCAGTGGGTCTCTAAATGGCTATTGGCTCTGCAAACTTCAAAAGACATAAGCAGACAGGAAAATTTGGTGTAGATAAATGGCTGCACAAATGTATGCTATTAGACTAACTGAAAGATGATAATGATGATGATGATGATAATAATAATAATAATAATAGCAGCAGCAGCAGCAGCAGCAGCAGTAGTAGTAGTAGTAGTAGTAGTAGTAGTAGTCAAATTCAATTACTTTTAAAACAAATGTTTTGACTGGCATTCCCTAGAACAATACTTTGTGCAAAACCAAAAATATGGCACCCTAGTTATAACACCGACATGAACTTCTAACTTGTTGTCTCTTGAGGTCGCTGGGTGAAACATGGAATCAACTTGTACAAATATAAAGCAAAAGCTAAGCATATAATAATAATAATAATAATAATAATGATGATGATGATGATGATGATGATAATAATATGCTCTGATGCAATACCAGGCAGTGGCTCTCATGGCTTCTCATCTTAACTGATTAGAAGTGTTGTCATGTACTGTGCTTTGAAACACGTAAAGGTCAATGTCAGATAGAGAATCTGACCACAGAAATTCTGCCTTAGTATATATTATGACATATGTAAGCATGAAAAGTGGAAATGATAATAATGATGATGATGGCAGCAGTGGAAGCAATGATGATAACGATGATGATGATGATGATTGACACTTTCATGGTGGGAAACAGTACCTTCAGACACTAGTGTAGCTAGAGTATGTGTTGCCCTGGGTGATCCTTCTGTTTGCTGCCCCTGGACCCCACAAAAAAAAAAACACATGTTGTCTACAGCAGACCCAAAAGTGCCACCTGGGGCAGACCCCCCCCCCTCTCCCCACTAGCCGCAGCTATGCTAGTGCCTCCGGGATCCAGTTAAGAACGATGGACTTCTAGGATCAGATGAAGCAACATATATCAATTGGAACAACAGGTGTTACAGTTATATACTTGAATGTGGTCTCTGCAGTGAAAAAGGATAAATATTAAAATTGAAAGGTAACTAGAAGATGCTTTGGCTGCTATATCCATCAGGACAATTAGCTGCATAGACTCTATGCTGTGTTTCTCAACCATTTTTTACCTATGGACCACTTTGATACCTGTTTTACTTGGGTGGACCCTCATAGGCACTCAATGTTTAAAAAATCCTATTATATTTTTATAATTAAATATTATTAAGAATCAAATGAAAATAATTATCAAGATATTTTGTGCACTGTAGAAGCATGAATCAATTTATTGGGGATAAATTTTAATAATAAAATCTTATATGGACCCCAAAGGACCATATGGATCCTGGTAGAGAATCTTTAGCAAGGAGTTTCCCTTGTTGACTTGTAAGTTCTACATTAAAAGCATTAGGCTGTAAGGTAAACAAATAGGAATAGCTAAGACAGAGGACCAAGAAAACTATGTAAAGCTGGTCCCATGGGTGAACAACATAAACAAGAAAAATTGTGCAATTACATCCAACACATGACTGGTCTCAGATCAAATCATTTGCTAGACAAGTACAATTCTCTTCCACCACCCACCCCCACCGAGAAAGAAATAAAAAAAAGAAATTAAGAGAAATAAAAAATGGAGCTCAACAGAATAGAGAGAACAACTTAAGTAGAAGGAGAAGAAAGGAGGAGCTCTGAGTCTGTAAACAGCATGTGACCATAACAGCAAAAACATGAAATTACTATTGAAGCCTTCATATTAACTCTCTGAAATATACTTTTCTTATAAAATGATCAATGTCAGACCTCTTAGGCCATGAATATAATTAGAGGCAGCATGCTTTAGAATAAATCTGACTGGTTTCTAATTTAAATAATATGGTCAGAAAGAGGAAAAAAAATAATAATACTCACCTTGAATAAAAGAATGTATATATAATAGAGAGGGGGAGAGAGAGAAAGAGAGGGTAAAAGAGAAAGCGAGGAAGAGAGAGAGTGAAAGACAGAGATTGGTAAATGTTGAAAGGAATGAAATATATATATATGTGTATATATATATATATATATTATATATATTATATAAAGAGATTGGGAAATAGCAGAGAAGAGAGATGATAGTGATGGTAAGAGGAAAATGTTTGCAGTAAATTAAATTCCTGTCTTTTGATGAGAACAGTAGATAAATGGAATAGGCTCACAGAAGAATGTGTAAAAACATCAAAGATTATTTGTTAAGCAGATTGTCAGCTCTGTTCAAAGCTAGAGATAATAACCTAAATATGAAGGAGTGGCCCAGAGATCCAGCCTGATTTTATTTATTCATTCATTTATTCATTTTTATTTTTTTATTATTTATTTATTTATTTATATACTTTTTCCTGAAAACAATTCTGCACATTCCTTCATTTCATGATAGTAGAATTATTTAATGTCTAAGCTCAACAATGTACAAGAGAAAACAATTACACAAATGAATTTACTTTGAACATAGCTCACAGAATATGAACTGAAAATGAGGATTACATTAGAGTAAATAGAGAACATAATATAATACTGAAAGATACATTGAGGCATATAATGCATGTACATACATACATACATACATATATACATGCACACATAGACACATACACATACATGCACATATAGATATGTGTGTGTGCATATGTATATGTGTATATGTATGTGTATGTATCTCTCTCTCTCTCTCTCTATCTATCTATCTATATATATATAGACATAGATGCATACATACACACACACACACATATATATAGATATAGATACACGCACACAGACATTCATATATATACATATATATAGATTGGACCACCTAACCAAGGCCACCGAGAAAATGAACATTAAATGTTCATCATAATGCACACAAACACACACACACACACTCACACACACACACACACTCACACACACACAACATAGACACACATATATATCTATATATGTTGTGGTTTGCTTGCCACTGACAGAGAGTAAACTGCATCCTTAAAGTCACTGTCAACCTTTCTTTTGTAAATATTAATAAATATGTCCTCTTCCAGAACATATTGAATAATCCTTCAATTTAATGTTAAATTGTTTTCCTGCATAACTTCTTGCTGAAAGTAAACATTCATACATTTATATATGCATACATATATGACTGTATTTTCATGCATATATTAATATATGCATATGTATATATATATATATATATATATATATATATATATATATATATATATAT
>NC_068994.1:37218365-37219479 GCF_001194135.2 Octopus bimaculoides | reverse complement strand
TATATATATATAGATGTATGTGTGTGTGTGTGTATGTGTGTGTGTGTATGTGTGTGTGTGTGTGTGTGTCTGTGTGTGTGTGAATAAATTTGAGTCAACAAGAAGGAGTTCAGAGGAACATTTACTTGTAATCACTACAATTGTTTCCACGAAATGTAGTTATCCATGTTTGCAAGTATTTAGTTGTGTAACCGTTTCCCTGCATTGTGAGATCTTTTGTTTCATCAGGTGATATATAAATGTTATTTCTGTGTTCCATAAACTCATATTTTCAGCTTCAGCCATATCCTTTCTGTCTCTGTCATATAGCCATGACAGAGAGAGGAATGATGTGATTCAAGTCAAAAATTTGAGTTTAAGGAACACACAAACAATATTCAGATATCACCTGATGAAACAAAAGATTTCATAACGCAGGGAAATGGTTACATAACCAAATACCTATGAACCTGGAGAACTAGATGGCATGGAAACAATAGTAGTGATTACAAATAAATGTTCCTCTGCACTCCTTCTTGTTGGTGTCAACTTCTTCAATTATCCATTCACCCACTACAGAAGCCCCAACGCAAATCTGGATAGCACTGGGTGAAATCTGATAGTCGGATGAGCTTTATTATGTATTTAACAGAATATTACCTAACCATATATATATATATATATATATATGTATATATATATAATTTGTATGTATATATGTATGTATGTATTTGTGTGTTGTGTCTGTGTTCCCCATCACCTGAAAACTGAGGTTGGTGTGTTTACATCCCTGTAACCTAGCAGTCAGCAAAAGAGACTGATAGAATCAGTACTAGACTTACAAAGAACAAGTCAGTGCTCCAGCATGGTCACACTCAAATACCTGAAACAAGTAAAAGAATAAAAGAATATATAGGCACAGGAGTGACTGTGTGGTAATTAACTTGCTTACCAGCCACATGGTTCTGGGTTTAGTCCCACTGTGTGGCACTTTGGGCAAGTGTCTTCTACTATAGCCTCAGGCCAATCAAAGCCTTGTGAGTGGATTTGGTAGATGGAAACTGAAAGAAGCCTGTCGTATATATATATATATATAAATATATATATATAAATATATAAATATATATATATAAAT
>NC_068994.1:37216495-37217635 GCF_001194135.2 Octopus bimaculoides | reverse complement strand
TATATATATATATATACATATATATATATATACATACATACATACATACATACATACATACATACATACATACATACATACATACATATATATATGAACAAGTATTGATCTTCTAGGCGATGGTGTTATATATTACAACACTATCAATGAACTTCAAATAATGCACTTTTGAATTAGTCCATATTCATCAAGTACTTCATTCTCTTCTTTTCTCTTTGCTCTGACAATTAACAAGAACTAAGAAAATATGTAACCATAAGCCTCATACTTGCAAGTAAAGGATTCTTTTCTAAGCATAATTCAATTACACTTGTAATCATTCTTACATCAGAAGCTATAATCTGTCATCCACTTCTTGCATTGTTGTATAGACTGTCACTGTTTTCTCCAACAATGGCATGACAACACAGCAATGTTGAACAATCACACAACACAAAAGCTATTTCTTTCCACAAAAGAATAGCTGCCATGCTCCTTACACTTCTTGTGGACAACTTTTAACTTTAAATATCCTCCTTAGTACATATGTTACTTCCTAATATTTCTAATGATTCAAACTGATTTAAATGTAAAGAAGACAATGAAGATTGGAAAATATCAACACCACCAATGCCACAACCAGCATCATCATCATCACCATCTCCTTTGGTGCTATTACACATAAAGACATCTGGCTTCCTTAATTTTGCTTGGTTCAAAGTACTTCATTTTATTTCATTAATGATGCAACTTAGATATCTCCAGTGGTTTAAATTGGTATAGAAATGTGTTACTGTTTGAGCCTTTATGTTTAGATTCAGCTTGGTAGAAATAGCTGCCTAGTCTCTCTCAAATTACACTCACTGATGCAGGCAATTTTCCAACATGGTTTTGGTTATGATGGCTAAAACTATCTTGAATAAGGGAAAAAGATAAACATATTAAACAACTGGTGTGGCTGTGTGGTAAAAAGCTAGCTTCCCAGCCACATGGTTCTGGGTTCAGTCCCACTGCATGATACCTTGAGCAATTGTCTTCTACTATGGCCTCAGGCAGACCTAAGCCTTGTGAGTGGATTTGGTAAACAGAAAGAAACCCGTCGTATATATATATGTGTATATGTGTGTGTATATATATATATATATATATATATATATATAT
>NC_068994.1:37213959-37216479 GCF_001194135.2 Octopus bimaculoides | reverse complement strand
TCGTATATATATATGTGTATATGTGTGTGTATATATATATATATATATATATATATATCTTTATATATGTGTGTGTGTGTGTGTGTGTGTATATATATGTGTATATATTTATGTGTGTGCATCTGTGTTTGTCCTCCCACCATCACTTGACAACTGATACTGGTGTGTATTTATGTCCCCGTAACTTAGTGGTTCAGCAAAAGAGACCAATAGAATAAGTACTAGACTTACACGAAATAAGTCCTGGGGGCGATTTCTTCAACTATAACTCTTTAAGGCAGTGCTCCAGCATGGCCGCAGTGAAATAACTGAAAAAAGTGAAAAAAAAAAACATAGTGGAATATACATTTAAAAGAATGGACAGTCATGGTCAGAATAACTCTGGCCATAGATCTGCCTGCTCAGAGCTGAGATATGCCAAATCAACAGTGACAGCAACAATGATAACAACAACTTGTATGAATGGAGAACTACTCCAGCCCTTTAAGATTTAAACTGACCATATCCAGCCCAAATATTCTTACCAATTTTATATTCAAGCAGGTCAGATCCTGCCTTTCACATCTACCCTGAAATGTCATTCTAGAAATAAGTAATTAAACCATTGAAATCTCAAAGCTATGAAATAATGCATGATTAATACAAGACAATGTCAATAAATAAGCATTACATTTGATAGAATAATCTGAATACGAAACGGTTGAGGCTGAGCTTAAGATAAAAACTTCTCCCGTATTGTTTTACATGATAAATCATATTCAGTCCACGTTCTCACAGTAGTTGTTGTTGTTGTTGCTTTTGTTTAGCCCTAGCTCAGTCCAGATCAGTAAACCTTATGATTAAAGTTATTCCAGTTGTTACAATTTTGTCTTTTTAAGGGTAAGTAGAACTTGATTGTGAAATATTTCCTCTCCTTTTTTCCTACAGATGACATAATGTTATTGAAGAAGATTTAGCTGCTGCTTCTTACAGGTTGAGAAACTTTACAGTAATGAGGACTACATTAGCAATAGTGTTATTTGAAGATTTGGTTGCTATTTCAAGTAGATCAAGCAGACTTTGTAGTATATAAGATTACAATCAAATATGTATGCACTCATTTTTTTTTTAAATAACAAAAGATATCAATAATAAAACAGATGCTCACATATTTAATAACATGAACAACGAAATTTTAATTAGTTAAAATTATATTCCCAGTGTAGAAGGAAAAAGTTAATTTTTAAAATGACTAATTCTGGTTAAGAAAGACAAGGGAGACAACCCTGAAATAGAAAGGAATTAATGTTAGTGTATTTCCCAGATCAGATGATATCATTGCAAAAGTCAATGCTTTATGGTGCAAGATTGTGACTTAGCAAAGGTTGTTAAGGTGAAGCACCAAGATATATAGCAGTTCATTGATAGTGGAGGTGCAATGACCCAGTGGTTAGGGCAGCGGACTCGCGGTCATAGGATCGCGGTTTCGATTCCCAGACCGGGCGTTGCGAGTGTTTATTGAGTGAAAACACCTAAAGCTCCACGAGGCTCCGGCAGGGGATGGTGGTGAATCCTGCTGTACTCTTTCACCACAACTTTCTCTCACTCTTACTTCCTGTTTCTGTTGTGCCTGTAATTCAAAGAGTCAGCCTTGTCACACTGTGTCACGCTGAATATCCCCGAGAACTACGTTAAGGGTACACGTGTCTGTGGAGTGCTCAGCCACTTGCACGTTAATTTCACGAGCAGGCTGTTCCGTTGATTGGATCAACTGGAACCCTCAACGTTGTAAGCGACGGAGTGCCAACAACGATAGATGTATCCTTCTTCAAACCTGAAGATTTTTGTCCTACCATTGACTCATTAACACTGCCACACTAACTTGGTGCTTTCTGGACTGTCCAAGAGTTTTAATATTCATAATGGCTAGCTGAATGGATTGGAGTGTTGTGAAATAAAATGCTTGCTCGTGTCCCTTGGATTGGGAATCATTCCACAGTTTTATGACACAGCCCAGATACCAAACCACAAGATCATAGGCTTTCTCCAAAGGATGCTAAACTAACTATCTTTTATCTCAACCTCCGTGAGAAACAATAAGTTCAAATTTTCCACTGTTCGAAGCAGTGTTGGAACTCTTGCAAAATGATAGCTTTTAATGTCTCTGTTGTGTTTTTTCTTCACCTTTTCCACATCTGCAAATTCCATAGTGCTAGCTTTTGTCACCAGTGATGACCTTCGAAAAAAGGTCTTGATCAACTTTCAACTGTTCTTTCAGTTCATGACATGCACTCAGTTGTGACTGCTTTTGATCTTCCATGAGGAAACGAAGCACAGATTTTACTGCAACTCTTTTCATTCACAATTCCTTGCTCAAAATTCGTTGGCAGGAGCTCCAGGACACACCAGTCATATTAACAAGCTCTTCAATTGCTCAGTGATGGTCCTCCAAGATCAGTTCATGAATTTTCATGATGCTTTCATTCATTTGGGAAGCTGACAGACGCCCTGAACAAGGTAGGTCTTCAAGCGACAAGTGAT
>NC_068994.1:37211416-37213949 GCF_001194135.2 Octopus bimaculoides | reverse complement strand
AGCTGACAGACGCCCTGAACAAGGTAGGTCTTCAAGCGACAAGTGATCATTCCTAAAGTCTGAAAACGTCTCATAAACTTGTGTTTTGCTCATGGCACAGTGTCCTTGTCTGAAGCATGGCAATCGTTTTGGCCACTGGTTTCCCCAGCAGAAAACAGAATTTCATGGCAGCATGCTGTTCCTTTGTTTCAGCCATGGAAAAAATTGACAAATAGGGGAGAAGCATTGCAAAACAAAGATGCACCCATGGCAGTATGATTTTATTTGATGATGGCAGTCTGAGGGTCACATCAAGTGGCTGCTAGCAGCAGAAGCCTGAACTACAATGGGATTGTCTCACAGGGAATGTTTCTGGTTGCTTTTGGTTACCTCCTTGTATGTTATTATTAAACAGATGTTTGTAGCATAAATTAGCATAATATTCTGATAGAAAATTTTAATGGTGAGAAAGGATCTTCAGACATTGGGCCTCACAGAGGAGATGACAAGGGACTGAGACTTCTGGCAGTTTGTTGTGCTTCAGAAGACATGACAAGCTAAGTAAAACTGTGGCCATCGATGCATAAAGGCATGTCCTCTACACCCATCTCGCAGCTAAGAGATCCTAGTCTTGTGGGCTCATTGGTGTTCATGCAGAGTAAAAGTGCCCATGCTGGTTCCACATCAAAATGCCTGTGCCAGCTCCACATAAAAACGCTTGTGCCAGTGCCACATAAAAGTACCCAATCTGGTGTCATGTAAAAGCACCTGTACAAGAGTCACATAAAAGTGCTCAAGGTGGTGTCACATTTAAAGCACCCAGTATTTGACATTGGGAAAGGCCACCCAGCCATAGAAACAATGCCTAAACAGACAACTGGAGCCTGGGCAGCTCTTTGGCTGGCCAGCTCTTGTCAAAGTGTTTAACTCTTGTCAGCATGGAGAACAGATATTAAATGATGATAATGATGAAGACAACGATGACGATGATGATATATGTATATATATACACACAGTCACACACACACATACACACTGGTAAACATAATTTTCCTCTCTTCAATTTGTGTGGAAATATATAAAGATGTAAGTGGAATGGGGCAATAAGTTTGATCTTCAGCAATCAGTGGTAGAACTTTAGACATGTTTCAGTCGTTTTAGTTAACCAAAATCCACTTATGGTTGCCAGAAACTTGGACTTCCAAACAGAAGTAATATTTTACATCTAAAACTTTCATTAAATAAGTATTTAAATAATTAAAATGAATTTTTTTTTCAATAATTTTTAAAATTCTCTGTTGTACCCCTTTGAGAATAAAAATTAATTAATGCTAATGAATTATTTTTCTCATTAGGGCTGGAATTTCAATTAATTAAAAATAATAATCATTCAAGGCTCACATCAAGAATAGTAACCTGCACTTCGCTCTGTGTTACTAATATGCTATGAACCCATGGGAAATTTTCCACGGTCACTATATATGTATACATGTATATATACATATGCTTGTATGCATGTGTGTGTGTGTGTGTGTGTGCATATATATATGCGTATTGTATATATGCATGCAAGATGTGCATATGTGTCTAGTGGTATTGTGTTTATCCTTTTTGTAGGTATGTAAATGTACAAATATTCAGAGTTAAATTGTTTAATTTTAACATCTCATCATATTAACTTTGTAATAGTTTGTTTAATTTCCTTCCCACTGATGATGATTGCCACTACATCTCATATTCATCTCAATTGCTATATCAACATCTAATGCAAATTCTAAATATACTGGTTCCAAAATATCATGACAGTTTATTTTTTTTGTTGTGTGAACATTGGTAACATAAAACTACCTACTAGTGACAATGAAGCAATAATCTTGAGTAATTTTGTAATTTTATTTCTTGTTTGTACATTGAAATGTGTGTGTGTGTGTGTGAATGTATGTATATATAAACATATATGTGCTTACATCCATGTTTATATATATGTATGTATGTATGTATGTATCTATCTATCTATCTATCTATCTATCTATCTATCTATCTAGATAGATAGATAGATAGATAGATAGATAGATAGATAGATAGATAGATAGATAGATAAATAGATAGATAGATAGATAGATAGATAGTTAGATAGACAGATAAATAAGTTGACACACAGACAGACAGAGATGCAACCAAACTCTCTTTCACACACACACTTATACAGACACACACACACACACATACACACACACACAGATATATATTTATATATATATATATCCCATACACTTGGATCTAAAGTCTACAGTTGATGATGGAATGTGTATTGTGAGGTTGCTCCTGTATAACTTTGGTGACACACAGTACACAGGTGCATTATCCCTGACTCTACCTTGATGCTTTTACTATTGAAATACCTGATATTCTTTCGAATCCTGAAAATGTTTATATGCGTGTGTGTGTGTGTGTGTGTGTGTGTATGTGTGTGCACATGTGTGTATATATGTGTGTGTGTTTTTATATATCTATCTATATATATATATATATATACATATATATATATATATAT
>NC_068994.1:37203174-37207326 GCF_001194135.2 Octopus bimaculoides | reverse complement strand
GCTACATGGCAGTGAAACATGGGCTGCAACTGCTGAGGACATACGTAAGCTCGCAAAGAATGAAGCCAGTATGCTCCGTTGGATGTGTAATGTCAATGTGAATACCCGTCAGAGTGTAAGTATCTTGAGAGAAAAGCTGAGTGGTTGGCGTTAGGAAGGGCATCCAGCTGTAGAAACTCTGCCAAATTAGATTGGAGCCTGGTGTAGCCATCCGGTTTCACCAGTCCTCAGTCAAATCGTCCAACGCATGCTAGCATGGAAAGCGGACGTTAAACGATGATGATGATGATGATAATATATATACTCACACAAACACACACATATACATATGTACATGCAAAGAGTTGTACAGTACTGTTTCCTTCCAGGCAAATTCCACAGACAAAATATTAGTCTACCTGAAGCTACACTAGAAGACATACACGCAAGGTACTGCAACACAGTACAGTTGGATCCAGAAACTACTCTCGTCTGAGAAACATTAACATGCTAAACTACAACACTACACCAACTTCAGATTATTTGTCTAGACTTTAGAGTACCAAAGCCAAAATTTCACAAAAATAAAGTGCCCTTTTTATGACTTATTTTATTCAACAAATAGGTATAATATTTGTGTAGATTTCGTAGTTCCTTGGGACACTTTTTGCATGAAGAATATATAGTTAGACGGGGGCTAACATATGCAGTTAATATAATAAACTAAACTCATGTGTATCTAGAACTTAAAAGTAATAAGCACAAAATAATAAATGACTTACAACATGAACAACATCCTCGATCATATTGTCATTCAGTACCAAGTCTAGCAGATCATTTTGGAGGAAAAACTAAAGCACAATTCGCTTTATTAAAGCACAAAGCAAAGAGAAGAAGGGAACTTTTTATACAGTCAGTTGATCCATTAGAAATAGTAGCAAAATTTCTTCAAAGCACATCTCACTTGAATTTTAAAGCCACATTGAATAAATTATAATTTAATAAAAGCACATTAAAAAAATATTTTGTGAAAATATAATTATCATGCAAATTTAATTATAAATGTTAAAGTAAGAAATTGTTAGCATATCAGACAAAATGCTTTGCAGCATTTCCTTTGGTTGCTTGCATTCTGAGTTCAAATCCAGCGGAGGTTAACTTCGACTTTCAAACTTTCAGGGTTGATAAAATAAAGTACCGGTCAAGTACTGGAGTTGATATAATTGACTTTCACCCTCCCCTCAAAATGGCCTCATGCCAAAATTGGAAAGAATTATATTTAAAGAATGAATGTAACACATTGTAATTATCAAAGATATATATTATGTCAAATCTAAGCTTGTCCTAGAAGAAAGCATTTAAAACAACAGGTAACAAACCTCTGTCTTACCATCTTAAAAAAAAAAAAAGGACACATAGGGATATGTGATCTTTGATCTACACAAAGATGAGATGGCCAAATGGAAACAGGCCTGGGGTTAAATATCACAAAAAATACTGAGCCATATTATAATCAAACTGTAGTAGAGTGATGCTTACCAGTAAATACATTTATTATTTTATTCATTTTTGGTTTCAGTCTTTGAACTGTGGCTATGCTAGAGTACTGGCTTCAGTGGTTTTTAATTAATTATATCGACACCAGTACATATATCAGTCTGGTTCTTGGTTTAATGAACTATATTTCTTGAGCTGCTAAGTTATTAATATATACAGGAGCACAACTTGATATTATATATTGTAAACATAGAACCACACATACACACACAAACCACAAACACACAGACACACACAAACATGTACACACACATGCATAGACACACAATGTAGGCATACTCACTGACGCAGATACACACACACACATGCACCCAGACATACATATATACACACACACACGTGTGCATATGTATATCATCATCATCATCACCATCATTTAACATCCATGTTCCATGCTGGCATAAGCTGGACAGTTTGACAGGATGCAATGTGTCTAAGGATTGCATTGTGCTCCAGTGTCTGCATCGGTATGGATTTTATGACTGGATACCCTTTCAAATGCCAACCACTTTACAGTGTGGTCTGGATATTGTTCTCATGTCTGCTGCACTGATGAGGTCACCATGCAGTTCACAGGACTATGAACCCTGGGGAGGTTAGGTGGCACAGCTTTATGCTAGGAGACAAAGGGGGTTACTATGTGGTGTCAGAGAAGCAGAGCAGGTTCTTGTGGAGGGATCTGCAGGGTTACTCACATCTACTACGGAAAAGAGAAATATAGAGAGAGAATAAAAGATCAGTAGGAGCTGCAAGAGATAGATAACGGCAATGAGGTGCCCTGGTGGCCCCACAAAGCACAAGGTGAGTAGAAGTGGGCAGGTATGTAGGAAGTTTGCAAGGTTGTATAGTGAGGAGAACGAGGGTATGGAGAGGTTGACTACTAAAATTGGAAGGGGCAAAGGATGCCCAAGGAATTTTTTAAGGGAATGCCTAATGAAAATTTACCTTGAGTATGTTTTTAGTAGTGCAGCTCATCTGATGATGATGTGCCATGTCTTATGCAGCCCATTACTTTCCTTTGAATTTAAGCATGGTTGTGTATGGATGTTGCACATTAAGTATCTGTGTATATTGATTTCAAATTTTGGCATGAGGCCAGCAATTTCGGGGGAAGTGTAAATCGTTTACATCAACCCCAGTGTTCAACTGATACCTATTGATCCTGAAAGGATAAAAAGCAAAGTTGACCTCAGTGGAATCTGAACTCAAAACATAAAGATGGACGAAATGCTATGAAGCATTTTGCTCTGCATGCTAACATTTCTGCCAGCTTACTGCATTGTTAGCTTTGTTTATGAATAAATAACTTAGTAACTAAATAATTAAAACAGAAGGAAAGAAAGAAAGATGAAAGATGAATTCCATCGACTAAAAACGCAAAAGAATTTTTACATATCTTCACCCAAAGCAACTCTGTAATCATTTGTATGTTTACTGTGAGTAAAAATTTTCACTATAGGTATAACCTTATTTCAACATTAACTAGAAATCTTTCCTCTTTGTAAAAGTGTTAATTTACTGAAATCTACTATTTTTATATTATATCTCCCTTAATTTTAATTCCACATGAATGGTAATAAATCTTAGTTTCTCTTTGAAATGAAACTATTTTTTAAACAATAAGTCAATAATATGATATCCAGTGGTAATCAGTGATTTACTGAAAATTGTTGGATGTCCAAAGCAACAACACCAAATCACAAAGGCCTTCACTCTGACCCTTGAATTTTGTGGCCCACTCATACAAGCATCTTGTTGTTTGTAGACTCTAGTTTCCTGCCTTTATCATGAACAACACTTAATCTTCTGCTCCAACACTGCGTCCTCTGTTGGGATTAATACCCATCTTTTTTTCGCTAATCACAAAATAAAATCTTCCCCCTGCACTTCATATCACATCCCTTTTCTACCGCTATACTTTGTCTACTTCTACACACACAACCACACACACACACACACACACACACACACAAACTTCATTTTGCTTTTTTTCTTAAGCACTCACATTTCATCACCTATCCATCACACATCTTACACGCACACACTTGATTCTCTATTTGTCTATACACACACATAAGCGTATCTGAAATAAACTTCATTCTACTTCACTATATTCTCCCCTGTTTGTCATACTTAATTCCTTTACAACACTCTCATTCTTTTCTACTGGAAAACACCTTATATACTCTACTTACCTCATACATTTTATCTTTAACTCATTAACATGATTTTATTCTTTCCAATTTTATTTTCATTCTATTTTCCTTCTTGCTATTTTGATGAAAGACAACTATCTGAAATGTCAATTTATCTCTTAGTCTTATTAAATTGGCATCGTATTATTGCTTATTGTTTTGTTTGTTTCTCTTTTTAATTTCTCCCTTATTTTGCTCATGTTCCCCTGGAAATGTATATATTTTAAATATGTCTTGGTCATTTTAGTCTTTTAAATACTTTACCATATTATTGCACTCTTTCGATTCCTCTTCAAGACCACTTACTAACATATACCTACTGCTTAGAGGAAAGTAGTAGTGGATTAAATGATAGTACAAATGATAATTAAAGTTCTTATAAATATGAATGTTAAAACCAATTCTTAGCAACCTGAATAAT
>NC_068994.1:37190366-37202861 GCF_001194135.2 Octopus bimaculoides | reverse complement strand
CATTTGTTTTGCAAGATTCTAGGTGTGAAATCATGTGTTGAAACAGATATTGTTATATTTGGAGTTGGTCATTTTGCTGGTAAACACATGCACTATTTATTTGATCTTCATTTTATTATTATTATTATTATTATTATTATTATTATTATTATTATTATTATTATTATTATTATTATTATTATTACGAGCTGGCAGAATTATTAGCATGCTGGATGAACTGTTTAGCAGTATTTTGTCCATCTGAGTTCAAATTCTGCCGAGGTCGACTTTGCCTTTTATCCTTTCAGGGTCGATAAGTTAAGTACCAGTGAAACACTGGGGTTGATGTAATCGACTAGTCCTGTCCCCTCAAATTTCAGGCCTTGTGCCTTCAGTAGAAAGGATTATTATTACTATTAAGGTGGCAAGCTGGCAGAATTGTTAGCATGCCAGTGAAAGGCTTAGTAGCATTTCGTCTGCCTTCCTGTTCTGGGTTCAAATTCCACCATGGTTGACTTTGCTTTTCATCCTTTCATGGTCAACAAAATAAGAACCAGCTGATTACTGGGGTTGGTATAATTGACTTGCCCCTCTTCTGAAATTCCAGGTCTTGAGCCTATAGTAGAAAGTATTATTATAATTATTAGTTTATTTGTCCAAGGTATTTTGTCACACATACTGTGACCTCTTCAGTGACTATCTGTTCCTTGTGTCTCCTCTTCTTTCTAGTCTTGTTCCATCTATTCCATCTTGTCTTTGTGAAAGACAAGATGGAATACATTCATGGTGTTATAGTGAGGATCTGATCAAAGACTTTGCAATTAAAAGAAGTTGAAAAAATGTTTTTAAATGTAAATAAAGTGGAAGTTTACAAAAATTAGCATTATTTTCTATTTTACTATTAGGTTGTTCTGAAAATAATGGCTGATTTCAGAAACATAATTTTATTCTGGAAAAATTAACAATAGAAATGTGTTGATTAGTCAAAGTGCAAGCCATAAACATCTATGCATCTCTGCTGTCAATCAATGAGATTATTTATGCCTCGTTGATAAAAACTTATTGGCTTTGATGCTAAGAAATCTTTGAAAACTGATTCCACCTCTGGTTTGGACCTGAAAGTTTTATCACTTAAAAACGTGTTTAAATGCCTAAAAAAATGGCAGTCAGTGGGTGAAGGATCAGGAGAATATGGAGGATGTGGTAAAGTCTCATCTGCCATGTCTGTGAGTTTCTGCATTGTCATTCTTGCAACATGTAGCTTTGCACTATCATGGAGTAGAATTGGGCCACACTGATTCACCAATGCAGGTCCCATTTTTTGCAAGTGAGCATGCATTTCAGCAAGCTGATTGCAGTAAACCTCTGTTGTAATGCTCTGATTGGCTTCCAAAAAGCTGTAATGGACAACATCAATTGCAGACCACCAGGCAGTCACCATAATCTTTTGTTGATACAACTTTGGCTTTGGAAAATGCTTGGGTCAAGCCATTGACCTGATTGCTTATGGTTATCATAAAGGATCCATTTTCCATCACAAGTGACTATTCAGTCAGGAAAAGGATCATTGGTGTTTCGCAGAAAGAACATCAAGCACACTTCAAAACGGCTAAGTTTTTGATTTTCATTGAGCCCATGCGGTACCCATTTATTGAACCTTTTCACCTTACCAATCTTCTGCAAATTGCGCGAAACCATTGCAATACTGACACCAAGTGCCTGAGACATTTTTCTGACACTTTGACAAGGGTTTTGTTCAACAATTGCTTTCAATTTTTCATTGTCAAGACTGCATTAAGCAAGATTTGGCTGCTATTTTTAGCAGGTCATATAACAACCTCACAAAAACTCCTTCACTGCAGTAAGTAATTGTCAGACAAGTAATTATGTTATGTTTTCTTGTTTACTTAAAAGATGCAATACTCTTTTTAACAAATCTTTCTATTGATTAGTTTCAGCAGGTGATAGTTGATATTTAATACATAGAATAGCAAACTTATTTGTGATTATTCTTGGTAGTGAGTTATTATAATGGTGTACGTTTTTTCTATTGTCTGTTTGAAGCAAATTATCTCTTAGAGTTTCCAAGCCATTTCTGTGCAAATATGATACAGTTTAAATTAATTTTGTTTGTTTGCAGTAGTGATATTATTCTTTAAAATCTGAAGTATTTTGCAATAGAAGTATTTATTGTGGTAAAATGTATAATTATGCAAACTTCATTTTGCAAAACTTTCATTGTAATAATTGAGAAATTGTGTATATAACTGGGCATAGAATTTGACCATTTCATCTTAAAAGAGAAAAGAATGTAGAATAATCATCAATTTATATATATCCAATATAATGGGTCTCATATACACCCACCCACGCCCACATACACATCTACATAGTATATATAATATATATAGTTAAGTCTCTCCTCTCTTACTCCAGAAGCAACCGTTGGCAGCAGCAGCAATAGCTCCCTTTCAAAATACCCACATATATACATATAATATATATAAGAGTGGCTGTGTGGTAAGTAGCTTGCTTACCGACCAGATGGTTCTGGGTTCAGTCCTACCATGTGGCATCTTGGGCAAGTGTCTTCTATCATAGCCTCGGGCCTACCAAAGCCTTGTGAATGGATTTGGCAGATGGAAACTGAAAGAAGCCTATTGTATATATCTCTGTGTGTGTGTGTGTGTGTATATATATATATATATATATATATATATATATATGTATATGTTTCTGTGTCTGTGTTTGTCCCCCCACCATCACTTGACAACCAGTGTTGGTGTGATTACGTCCCCATAACTTAGCAGTTTGACAAAAGAGACCGATAGAATAAGTACTAGGCTTAGAAAGAATAAGTCCTGGGGGGCGATTTGTTCAACTAAAGGCGGTGCTCCAGCATGGCTGCTGTTAAATAACTGAGACAAATACAAAAATAAAAGAATATATATAAATATATGTGCGTGTATGTATACATATAGATGCATTGGTTTCACATTTTTGACACAAGGCCAGCAAGCTCAGGGGATGGTGTAAGTTGATTAAATCAGTTCCAGTGCTCAACTGGTACTTATTTTATCAATCTTGAAAGGATAAAAAGCAAAGTCAACCTCTGCAGAATTTGAACTCAGAACATAAAACATGAAATGCCATTAAGCATTTCACCTGGCATGTTAACAATTTGACAGGCTCACCAAATAACGTTACATATTGCTGATAGAAATGTATTTACATTCTTCCTTCAATTTTACCCTTCTTTTTTATTCGGGCATACCAAATTTTTTGCCTGTGTCACCTTCCCATTTTCTTGGGCTTCAAAGAAGTCTCCTCCAATCTCTTCAATATGATTTGGCAACTGCATAAGGCCTGCCTATTGTCTTTGAGCTTTGCTACAGGAACATATCCAGTCCAGTAAACCTTGCACTTTTGATTTTCCATGATCACATCATTCACTCCACTCCTCAAAACTACAGAACTCCCAAGCTGGAGCCTCACTGCCAGATGCAACAATAGAAAAAAGATTGGAAGGTCATGACCCAACCGTGTTTAATCATAGGTCTACTCAGACAGGGTTGACCTGAAACCAAACAATAATAACAGTTTACTGTATCTATTTATTCTATCTTCTTCACATACCTCCTCTTTTACAAAGCTAAGCTCATATAAACTCTTATGAAAGAAATCTCATACACCTCATAATTTTATAAATCAAAGTTTTCATTAAAAAAAATAGACAACAAAAAAAGAACATGTTTAAATGTTTCAATAGCTCAAAGTTTTCTATCTAATAATTGTGAAATAGAAATTGCATTTGTTTTCTGATAATTCAGTAATTTGATGAATCAGACTTGCCTTTGTTTCACTAACCTCAACTTCCATGGTTCAAAGGTTTCTTCTAAATTAGATTTGAAATTAATTTGCAGAGAAAGGGGGGAAAAAAAAGGTTTAAAAAATCTGTAGCTGGACAATAGGGAACATAACTAACTTTTACATCATCGTCGTCATCACCACCACCACCACCACCACCACCACCACCACCACCACCACCACCAGCATCATCAACATCATCATCATCATCGTCGTCGTCATCATCATTTAATGTCCATGTTCCATGCTGACATAGCTTGGGTGGTTCGTACCCCCCACATACATACAAACACACATGTATACAAGATTAAGCACAGTTTCTGTCTATTAAATGTACTCACAAGACATTGGTCAGCCCAAGGACTATTGTAGACAACACTTGTCTAAGGTGCCTTGCAGTGGAATTGAAATTGAAATGACATGATTGCAAAGTGACTATTTTAATCACACATTCATGCCTGCACCTGCATTTTTTAATCCAGAATTTTTTTTAGCTTCAAAGCAGATTTAAAAAAAAATTTCCATGTGAAGTGTTACAGTAAATTTTGCTTGATCTCCAACAAAGTATACAAAGTTAAAAAGACTGAGAACCTATGATGTAGATGCTCCTTTGTGAACTGTAATGATGCCAGTATGCCAGGCAAAAGGTTTAGCAGCATTTTGTCCATCTTTATGTTCTGAGCTCAAATTCTGCTGAGGTCGACTTTGCCTTTCATCCTCTCCCACAAATTTCAGGCCTTGTGCCTATACTTGAAAGGGATAGGCTACCATATTAAGGCGGTGAGCTGACAATTGTTAGCACACCAGACAAAATTATTTAATGGCATTTCATGCGTCTTTACATTCTGAGTTCAAATTCTGCTGATGTCAACTTTGCCTTTTGTCTTTTTGAGGGTGGATAAATTAAGTGCAAGTCAAGTACTGCGGTTGATGTGATCGACTATCCCCCACCCTCAAATTTCAGGCTTTGTGCCTATAGTAGATGCTACCTTATTAAGGTGGTGAGCTGACAGAATCGTTGGTATGCCAGGCAAGATGTTTAACGACATTTCATCTGTATTTATGTTCTGAGTTCAAATTCCGCCAAAGTCGACTTTGCCTTTCATCCTTTCAGAGTGAATAAATTAAGTAACAGTCAAGTACTGGGGTCAAGGTGATTGGCTATCCCACTTCCCCAAATTTCAGGGCTTGTGCCTATAGTAGAAAGATTATTTAACCTCAGATGACCTCTGATCAAAGAGATCTATGATAAAGACATCTCAGTCTTGAACACCCCAAATTATCATACATCTAAGACTGTTAAAGTGGCAAATTAGCAGAGTCATTAGAATGTCTGACTGAATGTTTTACGGTGTTTTCTCTGTCCCTTTGAGCTCTGATTTCAAATCCTGCTAAGGTTATATTTACCTTTCCTCCTTTCAGGGTCAATAAATTAAAGCATCAGTACATGATAGTGGATTGACGGGATTGTTAAGGAGTCACACATGATGTATTACATTTGTAACTGGACAAGAGACGCAGGCTTGGCTGTGTGGTAAGAAGCTTGCTTCCCAACCTCATGATTCTGGATTCAGTCCCACTGTGTGGCACCTTGGGCAAGTGTCTTCTACTATAGCCTCATGTCAACCTAAGCCTTGTGAGTGGATTTAGTAGATGGAAACTGGAAGAAGCTCATTGTATATATGTGTGTGTGTGTGTGTGTGAGTGTGTGTGTATGTGTGTGTATGTATATATTTGTGTGTGTGTCTGTGTTTGTCCCTCCCCCACCATCACTTGACAACCAATGCTGGTGTGTTTATGTCCCCATAACTTAGCGATTTGGCAAAATTGACTGATAGAATAACTACTAGGCTTACAAAGAATAAATCCTAGGGTTGATTTCTCCGACTAACACCTTTTAAGGCGGTGCTCAAGCATGGCCACAGCCAAATGACTGAAACAAGTAAAAGAATAAAAGAATAAATAGAGAATATAACTAACTTTTACATCATCATCATCATTATCACCACCACTACCATCATCATCATTATCTTTAATATCATCTGTAAAGTGTTCCGGCTCTGTGAATTCTGAGTTAGAATCCTGCCCTGCCACTGTAAAATGATATTTTGCTTACACTATCTGTTGGTTGCAACATAAAAGAGCACCAGCAATTTCAAAAATCAATGGAAAAAGAGTTTCCTTCATTTTGATCAGAAGATTGACTGCCACACTACCAGTTCTCAACTGTCTAGTGTATCATTATTACATACAGTAGTGTGACTTAAGAGAGATTTGGTTGTAATTTCTAGCAGGTCAAATTACTACATAAATGCTTATCATCACTGTATGGCCAATGGTGGAGGTATTGGCAGTGGTAGTTGCCCCAGCAACTCTTTGTTTTTTGCTTAGAAAATGGGTAGTACTAGTGACAATAAGAAGCAAAAGAAGTGTTTGCTTACACGTTTTAGCAGTAACCTTGATCAATAAAGCAGGTAGCAAATGATAGGATTAGCTTTAGATAAATATCCACCTTATATTGGTAAAGTTCAAAGCCACTATAAGACTAACATAAAGTAAATATCAATGCTTAGAACTTAATTAATCAAATAACAGCCATGGAACAAATATTTGAATTTTGAGTTTTGGTTTACAAAAGAGCTCATGTGATTAAGATAGAAGACAGACAGAAGTCATAACAAGTTTTAAAGCTAAAATTGACATAAATATGGTAAATGAATTTTTTTCTTTGTCCATTCCTTTCATTTTGTTTCAATAACTCTCACAAACATATCTAATACATGGCTAGTTCTATGATATTAGCTACATACAGAGGATGAGCTTACATTTTGTCAATGGCATTGTTCTCTAGCATTAGGAATAGCTCTTAACTCTAATTACCTCAGCTTGGAGAGATTTTGGCTGCTGTCAAAAGAAATCTTCATTAAAGGTTCTCCAATAATCTAAAATAAAGTATAATGCCAGGAAATTTTGCTGGCTAAGATAATAAATCCAGTTACTTAATGCAAAAAGCAGGAGCTGCTACAGTTCTCAAACTCTTCTTAGTATTGCCTCTTTTCTTTTACTAACACTTTGTCAATGCACCGTTGCTGTGATTCAACACTATTTCCTGTTTAAATTGCTCTATTCTAATATCATGTCAGAATAATTTAGTTTCTGATTCTAGTTTTGACATGGGTGACTTCTTACCACAGCACCAAGGTACCATAAATGAATACTGCAAGTATAGGTGTAATAATTTTTAAAAATTCTCTTTTACTTGTTTCTTTCATGCTAGGATATAACCTTGAAGGGTTTAGTCAAACAAATCAAACCCAGTACTTAATTTCAAACCTTGTGCTTATTCTATTGGTGTCTTTTGCCAAACTGCCATGTAAAAAAACCCAGCACCAGTTGTCTAGCAGTTAAAGGGGACAAGCACAAACACAAAGACACACATATGCATATACAATAGACTTCATTCACTTTCGATCCAACAAATCCCCCTCACAAGGCTTTGGTCAGCCCAAGACCTTACTAGAAAGTACCTGTCCAAAGCACAACATAGTGAGACTGAACACAGGACCATGTGGTTGGGAAGCAAGCGTCTTGCCAGACAGTCACATTTCAAAATCAGTTATTGTGATTATAGCTAACAACCAGCTTATCAACATTAATTTTTATTTTTTTCAAAAAGTTAATATTTAACTAGGAGAAAAAGACTAAAAAAATCTGTACAGATGCATCTACCACCTTTTGTCGCTAGTACCCATATAAAATCATCCTCTCTACACATCTATTTTGAGAAGTATTGATCTAAGGTGTTACTTTATTTTGCGAGCATTGTAATTTCAATAATTCAATGGAAATCCATGTTTAGAGTTTTAACAATTATAATTACTTCAAAATATTTTCTCTAAAAATCCATCAATTTATGATATACAACATGCAAAATAAGTAGGGGCCAACATATTAGATAAGAAATAATCGTTAAAGGTACCACACAGAGAGACTGAACCTGGAACCATGTGGTTGTGAAGCAAACTTCTTACCACATTGCCACACCTGCACCTATATATTTATGATATTAACAACATATTGATTTCAGAACATAAAGTGTTGTGGAGTTGTTTAAACATAAGTAAGCTCTGATTGGGCAGACCTATGGTTAAAGGTGTCCCAACCATGACGACCCTGTCTTTCTTAGGCAGAGTATATCAAAGAATATTTTATCAAATATTTCCTTACATTTTTAAGACAATAGGAAGAGGTTTCTGAGCAATTTGGTTGCTATTTCTAGCAAGGTAAGCAACTATATAGGGGCCTTGTTATTGGCTTTTCTATTATATACGTTTTGTTATTGTTATTTAGTACCAAACCAGCAATGATGAAAGATGGTTCAATGATGACCACCTCCATCTTTTACTGAAACTGTGTATAAGTAAGTCTATGCCAGCCAATGTTGCTTACGTTTCTGAAGACAATAAAATTTGAAGGCGTTTTGGCTGCTGTTGCTATGCAGTGATGTTGAAGATACAACAGAAGAAAAGTAATTAAATATGATATTGTTGCAGTTTTATCTTTTCCTAGTTTCAGTCATTAGACTGAAGCCATGTTGGGGCACCACCTTGAAGGGATTCTTTTCAGCCAAACAAATCAACCCCAGCACTTATTCTTTTTAAGCCTGGTACTTACTCTATTGGTCTCCTTTTGCCAAACCATTAAGTTACAAGGACGTAAAGACACCACTACCAGCTGTGAAGCAGTGGTGAGGGACAAGCATAGGCACAAAGATACACACACACACAGACACATAGATACACACACACAGATACACACACAGATACACAGACACACACACACACACAGATATATACAAACACACAGATATAAACGCACACACACAAATATAGTTTCCATCTACCAAATCCACTCACAATACTTTGGTCAGCTAAGCCTATAGCAGAAGACACTTACCCAAGGTGCCATGCAGTGGGACCGAACCTGGAACCATGTGATTGGGAAGCAAGCTTCTTACCAAACACCCATACCTACAATTGTTGACTGGATTAAAATTATTTTTCTCCTGTATTAGATATGTGAAGATTCACAGCCTAATGGTTAGTGTGTGGGACTCACAATCATTAGGTCACGGGTTCCAGGCTCAAACTGGGCAGTACAGTATGTCCTTAAAGCACTTTCATTTCACAACACTTCAGTCCATCCAACTTGTGACAGCTGAGCAGGGTTAACCTTGCAAAAAATTAGTGTTGGACTGAGCAGGTAGGAGTTTAGCACTTTTATACACTTAAATACAGTGGATATCCAGTTAAGGTCTGGCTTAATGAGCCTGTATCAAGAGATACTTTTCAACTTCATGTCGGATTTGAAGAAAGGCAGAGAGAAAAAGAGGGAGGGAGAGAGAGGGGAAAGAGAGAGAGAGAAAGACAAGTATTTAAAACAATTTGACACCAGATATCTATAATTTCATGTTGGATTACTAATAAATATGTTACTAACTAATGCTAAGTAGCAAGAAGGTGCTGCAAAGTTATTGAATTATCTTTAAGTGATAGAAGTTTCTAGAAGAATCAAACCTTTCTCATTAACTTCATATACTTTTGGAGATAATTTTCCTATATTATGCAACAGACCTCCACCTATCTTGCATATGGCAGAGCCATAAGACCTTTTCAAGCAAAGTTGTTAATTTCCTTGGCTAGTCGTAACATCAAAGCTAATAGATATAGCATGTACATTATTGGTTAGCTGCGAGCTCAAAGCTTGCACCTTTCAGCTAGCAGGAAAATGGTGCTAATGACTGAATTGTAGCTGCAGTCTTCGGATGTTAATTGAAAATGGAAGACTAGCTGACATTCCAGTTTGTATGCATGTAGAGTCATTATGTTACAACTGATTATAAGTTTATGCAAAACTGAGGTAATCAAGTCACATATTCATATACATATGGACTTACACACATATACAAATGTTCATGCACAAATATATGCATCAATATATACATATATATATATATATATATATATATATATATACACATTTATTTATGTATATATATATATATATATATATATATATATATATATATATATATACACATTTATTTATGTATATATATATATATATATATATATATATATACACACACATTTATTTATGTATATATATTTTATATATATATATGTATGTATATATGAATATATATGTATTTATATATATATTCACACACACATATACATGCAAACATATACACTCTCACACACACTTGCCATTTCAAATACACTCATATTTACACAACTATTTACTCGCATATTTATGTATGTATTGGCTTATATAAGTACACATATATCACAATCTATGAGGTGAAATATGTATATGCTGTACATATTGGAATATCTGTAGACATGTAGCATCACACAGATACATGATCAAACATTCCTGGATATATATATATGTGTGTGTGTTTGTGTCTATGTATACATCAGAAAAGAAAAAAAATTATATATATATATATATATATAATATGTAATTGAACAATATTCGATGACTGGCACCAGTGCCAGTGGAGCACTAACAGCACTGTCCGAGCATGATCATTGCCAGAGCAGCTGTCTGGCTTCCGTGCTAGTGGCACATAAATAGCACCATTTGAGTGTGATCGTTACCAGCGCCACCTTACTGGCACTTGTGCTGGTGGCACATTAGAAAATTATTTGAGCGAGGTCGTTGCCAGTGCCGCTGGACTGGCTCATGTGTAGGTAGCATGTAAAAAACACCATTTTGAGCGTGGCTGTTGCCAGTATCGCGTGACTGGCTCCCATGTCAGTGGCACGTAAAAGAACCCACTACACTCTCAGAGTGGTTGGCTTTAGGAAGGGCATCCAGCTGTAGAAACTCTGCCTCATCACACTGGAGCCTGGTGCACCAGTCCTGAGTCAAATCGTCCAACCCATGCTAGCATGGAAAGCAGACGTTAAATGATGATGATGATACATATATATATATATATAGGTTAAAGACACCTTTCAGTCATGAATGACCATGAGATTAGACCTAGAAAGTTACCCTTCAAAGCACAAGTCTGAGCAAGGTTGTTTAGAGAAGACCGGCAGTTGCCCATGCATACCACCCACCCCTCATCATGCCACCAATATTATCCAATGGAAAGGCAAAAGTTGATACAAGTTGGTGCCAGTGACTTTGCAACTCATTTCAATGTGAAATAAAGTGTCTTACTCAAGAACGCAACACACAGCCCAGTCCGGGAACCGAACTCAATACCTCGTGATTATGAGCCTAATGATCTAACCACTGAGCCATGTGCCTTCACACATACACACACACACACACACGTGTGTGTGTGTGTATCATACACAAAATGGAGAGTTTGAACACAGCATAATCCATTTATTTACATTTTGTCAATTATATAAGCCTACGATCAGTTCCATATCCATTTTCATTCAAATTACAATTAAAATTACATTATGGAATAATGAAGGTAGATATTTATGCAGGGCAAAAATTTACACATTTGTTTTTACATCCTAATAGACTGAGCATTCATCAACAGACTAAAATAGCAGTATGCATTTATTTATGTATGCATGTGCATGATACATAGAAAACAATACCCTGGTTAAATAGATGTAGTTAAATTTATTAAATAAAATATAAAAATTAACCCTAGATACCAACAATTATAACTAACATACCTAGAAAATAATTAATAAATTAATAAAAATTATACTATCAATTCAAGTTCTCACAATTAATAGTATAAATTAAAATGAAATAAACAGATGTACTTACTTATAAACACATAAATGAAAAATACGTATATATATATCTATAACGGTTTCTTTGTTTCATACATGCTAACATACACACATAAATAAACGCATGCCACTATTTTAGTCTGTTGAAGTACGCTCAGTCTATTAGGATGTAAAAACAAATGTGTCAATTTTCACCCTGAAGAAATATCTACCTTTGTTATTTCGTAATGCAATTCTAATCGTAATTTGAATGGAGATTGATATGGAAATGATTGTAGGCTTATATAATTGACAAAATGTAAAATAAATGGATTATGCTGTGTTCAAACTTTCCATTTCCTTTATGATATATTACTATAACTATACCCACATATATTGATAAGAAGTGAAAATCTATATGAAATACTGAAACTCTGAAATGTGTATAATACTGGTGCCTAATAAATAATAAACACTAATACTACCATGGATAAACAGGATTCTAGAAAGTTCATTGATATATAAGATAAAGCCAGAGGACGCTTGGATGTTGACATCCCTTTAAAGAGGAATCTATCTCCTCACAAAACCTCACTTGCAATAATCATATACATATATATATAAAATTAATTGCAACCCCTCAAAAAATAGAATAAAACAACAATGTGAGGACGTGGTACATGCAAAGTATTAATAAGATGCTCAGGGAAGGAAAGAAAGGGTGTCTTATGTTGTGAGCAAAATTCTTCTTCAGTAATAGGAGACAGAGGAAAGTCCAAGGAAGACATATACATATACATACATATATATATCTATTTATATATATATGTATGTGTGTGTATGTATATATATATATATATATATATATATATATATATATATATATATATAT
>NC_068994.1:37188093-37190249 GCF_001194135.2 Octopus bimaculoides | reverse complement strand
AAGTATATTTAGATATATACATGAATGAACAAATGTATGCATGTATGCACACATTTATATATATATATTTGTATGTTATGCATGTATTCATATAAATGAATACATGTAAGTATATTTAGATATATACATGAATGAACAAATGTACGCAGTTGTGCACACATCTGCATGTCTGTAAAATTGCTACAACATGCTCTTATAATGCTCTTTTAATCTTGCATATATTCAAATTTACAGTTTTTCAATTTCCTCCCTAAAATTCAAACACATTAAGATACATGCTTAACACATACACACACACATCCACAGAGGTTCTATCAGAAGTATATGTCTTCATATATGCGAAGAATTTTTAATTTTTAGAATGATAAAAATGTAAATCTAAACCTTTCTAGAAGAGAAGAAATAAAGACAATTTAAAGAAAATTTCCAGAGAAATATTCAGACAGAAATGTTATATAGTTTTCCATGTAGGCTATATGAAGCAGCCTTATTGATATTGGTAGTAGTTCTTCTGAAGACACTTTTGTGAAAATATCTCTAAAATATAGTTAATTTGACCACAGCTTGAGGTCAATAGTTGAAATTTAAAAATCGATCGCATGCAAAGAATTGTTCAAGGTTTATATGACTTAATTCTAAGATGTTAACAGTAGGAAATTCCTCATCCTAAGAAGGAAATTTCTGTACTTATTATGAGGAGACAGTATTTGTATAAGCCAACAGTTGAGGAAAAATAAGTTTTATTTAAATCACTTCCTTAAATGCATTCATTGTAAAGATTTTCTGTTAGAAGTTTCAAGATGATGTTAATTTTTATTGGTAGGATTCCTTAATCTGGCAGCTTAATTTAAACTAAGAATGAATGAAGCTCGCTGTCTAGGATGCAATATAGATTAAAACATTTCAAATGTTATATGGATGTAACTTTTCTCTACATGCCTTTTCATAATACAAACAGTATTTCATATAATATAATAGTATTTCATAATAGAAGCAAACTTTCTTGATTAATTTCAATAATTAATTCTTCCTGCAAATGGTCACACTCCACTACCAGGTCATAGATTTCTATCAATCTACATGTTCTTTCCCATGAAGATGCAAGACCTAGTGGTTGAGTTGTTAAACTCATGATCATATGGTTGTGGGTTCAGTTTCTGGACTGGACAGTTCATTGAGTCCTTGAGCTTTTATAAGGTTATATTGAACATGGTAAGTGTGCTAATGGTCTTAATCAACTGACTGATTGACAAGATGATCAATCAAACAGTCCAATTAATTAATTGATTGAATGGCTAGCCAATTGACTAACAGAAATAAAGATGTGAAATAGAATCAGCACATGTGTATTGTATGTGTATTGGCATAATGACCTCCCAATATACAACAAATGTAAGGAAGCAAGCTGGCAGAAATGTTTGCAACAGGCAAAATGTATAGCAGTATTTTGTCCCCCACCCACCCTATACAGGCTTATATAGCAAACCCCAAAGTGTTGCTTCTATAAAAGCATCCCCAAGGTGGACCACTGTTTTAACCCCACTCCCCAGAAATGCTCCTGTGAATAAGTATGGTTTGGTAACATGTACCCTGTTTTCACTAATTGTTTTAACCCCTCAACTGTGACCCAGTGGAACATCTAGGGTATGACAGCTGGAGAGAGAAGGAGAGAGAGGGAAAAATAGAGGGAGTAAAAGAAAGAGTTATACCAGTACTGGCCTGGTCCTCCTTAAAGATAGGCAAACTAAAACTATGTGAAAATAAGTGCTTTGCTCAAGGACTCAATGCACTGCCTAGTCCAGAAATTGAACCCACAACCTTATGATCATAAGCTTAATATCCTAACCACTAGGTCCTACATCTTCAATGAGAAGAACATGAAGAATGATATGTATGCAATGACCTGGTAGTGGAGAGTGACAATTTGCTGGAAGAATTAATTATTGAAACTAACCAAGAAAGTTTGCTTTTATTATGAAATACTTTTGGAAAGGCATGTAGAGAAACTTGTTTTCAATCCAGATAGCTAATGCTAGAATTGGAAGAATAAATATCAGAAAGGTATTCATGATATAGCATGGAGGATTTGTGGACATCAGATTTGATGATATTCAATATTTTTTTTTCATACAACTAAAAAAAAAAAAAAAAAAAAA
>NC_068994.1:37175593-37183093 GCF_001194135.2 Octopus bimaculoides | reverse complement strand
TTTCCAGAAGCTTATCATTTAAGTATATATGAGCATGTCTAGATATGCAAGTATATGCATGAGAAGACATGCATAAAACAAAACATACAAATTTGCGCATATACATACATATAAAAATACCCTGTTGTTGATGTTGAAATTCTAATGAAGGGGCCTTGGATCTAGGTTAGAAACCAGCTCTTTCTCTATTAGCAAGAAATCTTGAAATAAAATAGAATAATGACATACATACAAACAAACAGACAAACAAACGAACAAATGGCAGGTTTCTGTACAGCTGTTGTCAACTAATTTCACTCAATAATCAACCTGTAGTTACTGCCATGTTGTGAGTGAGATAGAGTTTAAGGCTACACAATAACAAACTGAACTCCATATCTATTCAGTTATATCTGCACCATCATTTAATTTCATCATATATAGTTTATTCATATGTCTATGTTGCCCCAGTCAGGGCATGATTTTATGGTTGACAGTACTGCTTTTGCAACATCAGTTTGTTGTTTTCCTGGCTGATTGCTTTAACATTTAGATTTTAATTGTTCAAAATCTAATCCAATTTCTTAGATAGATTTTCTTTCTGCAGTGATAATCAATTTTACTTTACTTTTCATATAATCACAGTTAATAAGGCTACAAAGCAGATCTTTATATAAATTAGAAAGTTAATAACATTGATAACTGTCTTCTTAAACTACTATCTAGCACTGAATGTCAATAGTCCTTAATATTATCAATAGCACTTTATTATTATCAATAGCACCTTATTATAAGAGGTGATAATAATAAGTGATATTAAGGTGGTAAGCTGGCAGAATCATTAGCAAGTCGAACAAAATGCTTAATGGCATTTCTTCTGGCTCTCTACATTCTGAGTTCAAATGCTGCTGAGGTTGACCTTGACCTTCATCACCCTTGAGGTTGATAAAATAAGAGCCAGTTGTAATCGATTAGTCCCCACTCCACCACCACCACCACCAAAATTTTCAGGCCTTGTACCTATTTTAGAAAGGATTACTATTATAAGAGGTCCACTTAGACTTTCATCTTTCTGATGTAAAAAAAAATATATAAAAAAAACATACCAGTCAATTTATTTGATGCCTTGTGCTTCAATTTCAAAAATTGTCACCCACCAACACATGCACTGAAACAACACTAACTATAAATTGCAAAACCACTACCACCACCACAACCAGAACCACAACCAAACCTGCTATATTACTTCTACAACAACAACAACAGGACAACACATAAGCCCAGTAACAAAGAATAAAAGGAAGAACAATATTAACAACAGCACAACAAAACACGCAAATAAAAAACTATTTCTCATCAACTTCACCATTATAGATGAAAACAACAATCAATTATAAATATGAAATAGTAAAGAGTAAGAATTTTTAAAATTCATTCCCAAAAGATATAACGACATATTTTAATAAAACATCAAATGACATTTATCATACACTCTTGGACAATTTCCCAGGGAACGTGGAAATTTTTAGAAAAGCAGTAAAAAAAGATATTATTACAAGAACCTTTTAAGGGACACCGACAGGGAAAAGAACGCAGACAACCTACCATTCTTGAGGATGAAGGTGAGTAACATCTCCCTAGTGTTTCCCCAATAAACATTGTGTCACTCAGAGTAGGATGGGTAGATGTACGTGGTCTCAGTTCACCTTGGAAGCATGGTCAATTGCTCAATAATCTCAAATGACTAGATATAGATGTGGCAGCCATTACAGAAACAAGAATTTCAGGCGCACATGTACTCAGCCCCATTTTTCATGTCTACAACACACACTTGTCTTGTGGTCTGATGAAATCAAATGGCGAAGTGGCAGTGCTTATCTGGAAAGAAATATGTATGTATGTACAGATGCTCTTTCTGGATCCAGGAGGTAAGTTAGAGGTATTGGATGGAAATAACAGTAAACTCTTTATGCATCCTGCAGGGTATGCTGAACCAACTTCCTTTTATGTCTAGAAACCTTCAGGGAAACATCCTACTCTTTGCTACTAGTTAGGAATTCGAATTGTAGTTTAGATGCATGATGAGCTTAACCCAGAGAAGAAGTGGGTACAAAAGCTTTGAAAACCTGCACAGCTGTTTCCAGCTGTCTGATAGATAACAAAAGAACTTCTTGATTATCTTAGCACGAACTTGGAGCAATTACAATGGATTTTCCAGACTATACTTAGAGTACTTGTTAGGCTAGCTAACAGAAATAATATAGCATGTCTACAATTTAAACTTGTTGGCTATACAGTCTACAGTTTTGAGATGCCAACTCTGCCTTTAATCCTCTTGAGCGCAATAAAATGAAATACCAGTCAAATACTAGGGTCAATATAATTAACTTCACCTTCCCTTCAAAATCGATGCCCCTAAGCGAAGAAGTAGGATCGCCCAAGACATATAAATAGAGGTAGTCTAGCCATGGTAGAGGAGTTGAGTGACTGTTGAGTAGCTGTCGTGTAGCGGTTGAGTAGAGATCATCCAAAGGTGCTAGATAGCAGTAGCTTGAGACATAACAGTACCTCAATACTAGCATAGCTCATGCATTTATTATTATTATTATTATTATTATTATTATTATTATTATTATTAGAGATTGTCATAATTATTAAAGTATCAGACAAACTGCTTCATGGTATTTGTTGCTGTTCTTCATGTTCTGAGTTCAAATTCTGTTGAGATCAACTTTGTTTTCCACTCCACCGGAAATGATAAATAATGTAAGTACCAGTTAAGTACTGGGGATGGATGGTATTGACTACCCTTCTCCCCTTAAAATTGTTGGTCTTGAACCTGGATCAAAAATCTATCATTGTTATTATTATTATATTTATTATTATTATTATTATTATTATTATTATTAGTAGTAGTAGTAGTAGTAGTAGTATCATCATCATCATTATTACCTCCACCTTAGTGAAGGCAGAGGTATTGTATTCAGTCGTGTTTGTTTGTTTGTCCATGGACAAGATATCTTAAGAACCGCTGGATGGATTGAGATGAAATTTTCAGGAATATTAGACCTCGTGACTGGCACGAAATGATTAGATTTTGGGATCAATCTGGTACCGGACAAGCATTTTGGATTATTTGTTATATTTACATTATTTTACATAAAGTATTACGATTTTATGTTGACTTTCAAGTCTTTCTCTGATTATCTCCCTTGAAAGGCATGCTCATGGTTTCCACGTAATTTATGCTGTTTCCAAAGTTTTATTTTCGCTTCTCTATTATTAATTTAACCCTCGTCTCTATCTTAGTAGAAACTGATGGATAAAGAAATCAAACTACATAAACAAACAGCAGCAAAACCGTTCAGAGATTAAATAACACTAACATATTCAGTAACAATAATAAATTTGATTTATCCTCAACAATTTTTAGTTTTACCAATTTTGAATATATTGCTCCTGTTTAAAGCCTCTTACCTACTTGACAATTGCATTTCTAGCTCTACCTTGAAGGAAGCTTTACTTCTTGGACTCACATTTTTGCGTGCACTTATGTTGTTAAACCTCCATTAACAGCACATTATGCAGGTCCTTTCCGTTTTCTTTCATGCTAGGATAAATTTTTTAGGATAAATTGTTGTTGTTGTTGTCATTAAGTTGGCAAACTGGCAAACAAAATGCTTGGTGACATTTCTTCCAGCTTTTCATTTTGATTCAAATTCCACTGAGTTCAGCTTCACCTTTCACCCATTTGGGGTCGATAAAATGTGTACCAGTTGAGCGCTGGGGTTGGTGTAATCGACTTAGCCCATTCTCTAAAACTGCAGGCCTTGTGCCAAAATTTGAAACCATTACTATTATGATTATTAGCATTATCATCATTATTATTATTATTAGCATCAAATAAAGTAACCAAAGCTAGTTATTTATATTTGAATGTACTAAATAGGATAAATAAAACAATATCTATTCAACTATAACCTTAGCTATGCAGCCATGACTTTACCTCTGTTCCATGGACAGATTCAAATAAAATATCAATTTCTGTGTCTTAATCTCACCAAGTTTTATTGTAAAACTGCTCTGAAATGTATTTACAGCTGTTGCTAAACTTTACATTTTTCCTATATTTTCTTCTATGTTATCAGACAATGTTCTGTTATTATGACAAGTTGAAAACATTTGTTTTTCTTCATAGCAATTAATACGCTAGTGATTTTTGTGATGGAATTGACATGTTTCCTAAATCATTACATAAGATGTTACTTTTAATTATTCTAATGTGTATTCAAAATTTTTGTTTTATTCTAAAATGCTTTTAAGGGGGAATTATTAGTTTCCATTCATGATGTTTTTATTGAGGCTGTTAATCCTTTTTGTTTAAAACTGCAAGCTAGCAATCAAGCAAATTTTCCTCACAACATATCACCTTTATTTGAATGATCAGTGTTAACTAATTTAATGTCTGCATTTTTAATTAAATTTCTCTGCTAACTGTAACAATGCTTATGGTAATTCCTCAAGGTTACATTAATATACATAACCAAAAACCATCATTAAATTCCAATTCATTCTATTAAACTAATTCTGAAATCTTGAGAAATAAAATCTGTATTAAATATGCAATTCGTTTACCATAAATAATGTTATCTTGTTTGCATAATTGATAATGAGTTACCATCAAGTAAACATTGTCACCACTCTCACCTTAAGTATAAATTGAACAGTAAACAATTAGAACCCACAAGACTGCTATAAAAAATAATAAATCTCACTACCACAGAGGTTAACTCTTAGTAAACACATGCTTTCAATGCAATCAAAACTACATTACAAACACTGGCTTTCCGGTTTAGGGCTGGGAAAATTTCATCTGTCACCAACAAAGAACAAAACAAACTGTTTACAGATTTCAGATGAGAGTCACAATTACAGTGAACCCCTGCTCCAACTTCTTAGACCATAACTAAAGAGATTAGTAAGAAGGCATTCGCTATTACACTCTAGCCTCTGCCTCGTCATTCTACTTTTTCTACCACTACTGTATTGGCCTCTATTCTAGAGTTTTCTTTCTCATTTTTCTCTTTTTAAATTTTTGCAGAGCAGAATATCATAAAGAAAGGGAACAAGCTGATAGCAATTGGTTTCTGTTACTGAGTTAGCAACAACATTGATGGCAATTATGATGACAATCAAATATTTTGTAGCCTTCACTTTAAATCTTTGGACATCAACAGAAGCAAAACTGGAAAAATACCAGAGTGATATCTGTGATGGCTTTGTGATAATAAAATCTTGAAGGGTCATGTATGTGAGAGACTGTTTGATTTTTAGTTTATAGTGTAATAACAGCTCAGCTTGCAAGAAAGACCCCAGCACTGCACACGGTAGGATGGATATTGGCAAAGGGAGAGAAACAAAGTAATAGAATTTAATAGAGAAAATGTGTTGGAAAAAAAGGCAAAGTAAAAATACAATGTGTGATTATAGAAATAAACTGAGTGTATGAAGAGTTTGTGATTTAGAAACAGAAAACCTAGCTTGTTCTGTGATATCACCATTCAGTTAACTCTAAATAACTCATCTCTTTACTCCACAATATCCAGGTTCAATCAACAACTATCTTTGGTCTTTCCACTTCAGAACATTGTTTTTCTGAAATTTCTTACCTACACTTTTATTTTATGCAACCATTCACGAGAAACACTAGCAGTATCAATCTGCCAGTCCAAGAAAACTTGTGAAAGTCATGAGCAGTTCTTCAGTCTGCAGGCTCAAGAAATGGTAATTGGTGTTTGATCTAATGGATTGAATAAATTAAAACTTTCTGTCTCTGGTTATAATTTTTTCATCTTTTACTTGTTTCACTCATTGGACCACAGCCATACTGAGGCACTGCTTTGAAGAGTTAACACCTCCAGTTCTTCTTTTTTTAAAGTCTGGTACTTATTCTATCATTTTCTTTTGTTGAACTGCTAAGTTACAGCAACATAAACAACCCAACACTAGTTGTCTTGTGGTGAAGATGCACACACACACGTACACGCATATATACATATATGTATGTGTGTGTGTGTTTGAATGTATGTATGTATGTATGTATATATAGACAGCTGGATTTCTCAGAGTTTCTGTCTACTAAATTCACTTACAAGGTATCAGTCAGCTCAGGGCTATAATAAAAGGCATTTGTTCAAGGTGCCATGTAGTGGGACTGAACCCAAAACCACATGGCTGCAAAACAGGCTTCTTAACCTCACAGCCAAACCTGCATTTAATGATAAGTAAATTCTCTTAAAATCAAAGTTAGAAGAGTCACAAAGAAATGATTGACAATTCTATACTAGGTAAGCACATCAAATGGAGAGATTATGAGTGATGGTAGAGTGTAGAGCAAGTGAAAGGTGTAGAATTAACTCAAATGCATCTAAAGGCTTTTGGTGGATGGATTAACATCAAGAAAACGATCTACCCATATGCTAATGGTAAATTTTTGTTTTGAATTTTAAATTAAATTTAAAATCTAGGAAAACTTTTGCGAAGATAACTAGAAAAAGAGATTAATTACCAATTCTAATTTATGGAACTTTAAAAAATACATTGGATAATAAGAAAACAGTAAGGTTAATTGCAGTGAATCATAGAGGAGTTAAAATTTCATATTACATCATATCAAATTTAATCTGAAACCACAAAGCCATTATTTATGATTATCAATATGATACATTAATGAATTCACTAAATATTCCCAGATATTTCTGGATTCGTGGGCATCAAAAATAGATCCTTAAAATCAAGTTTGGTCTTCTTTAGATTTTTTCAGAAATACATGATTCTGAATTTAAACTATGGTATTTTTACCATTTATTTTACTTACTGCAGCCATGCAGGGGCACCACCATGAAGGGTTTTAGTCGAACAAATAGACCCAGGACCTTTTTTTTATGTTTGGTACTCATTCTATTGATCTCTTATACTGAACCGCTATGTTACTGGGACATAAACACACCAACAAACATAGACACAAAGACAAACATACATAAATCTATACATACACACACACATACACATATATCTGTGCAACATCTATATTCCTCTCTGTGCCTGTGAAATCTTGTGTCCCTGCCATAAAGCTTTATTTTCACACATACCAGCTTAATTTAATTCATCCTTAGTTGAAAGACACTTATTGTTATGTCCTGTTATTTGTATTTGAGTAATATTCTCCATTTTCTTCCCGCCCTTGTTTTCATATACATTCGCTGCTTTCTTCCAAGGAATCTAATGCTCTTAGCTTAGTTTTTCGTTTCGGCTGGCCAGATTGGAGCAATCTCGAGTATAACCAGCCGAAATTGCAAAGATAATCTGGAACTCGACTGAGGAAAGAAAACTCTGAATGAACCGTCCTTGTTTTCTTTGTATCGTTTATCTGGATGTTTTGTTGTCTCTCTTTTGTATCACCTAATTGTCTGGATGTTTTGCGTTCTTGTCCCATTTTATATTTCATATATATATATATAT
>NC_068994.1:37174847-37175583 GCF_001194135.2 Octopus bimaculoides | reverse complement strand
CAACAGGCTTCTTTCAGTTTCTGTCAACCAAATCCTCTTACAAGGATTTGTTGGCCTGAAGTGGAAGACACTTGCCCAAAGTGCCATGCAGTGGGACTGAACCCAAAACCATGTGGTTAGGAAATAAGCTTCTTGCCACACAGCCATTCCTTTTTTTCACCAAACTTTTGTTTTCAACATTATCAACAAATATTTTCAAAATATTCCAAAGATATTAATACTAATTAAGTTTCACTCATATTTGATATCTATGAAATTATGTGCCTCATTATGAAAGAAATCTAACTATACATTGGAATTATTTTTTCTAATCACTTTTGGCTGCAAAACCAATGATGTAGTTAAACCAAGGAATTTTTTTATACAACAAACTTTTCTTATAGCTAAATTCATTCTATGGTTAATGTTTATACTATAGCTCCATTAGAGAGGCAAACTGTTCTGATTTATTTCAACCCTACCTCAAAGCTAAAGTAAATCTATATTCTTATTCTACCAAAAAGGCAGGAAAAAAAGAAAAACAGTCCTGTAATATTTTTTACTCTGTACTTGTGCATTAAAAATCTACTTCATATCTTGTATATTTTTCTTCCCCTATTTCTATGTATCATAAACATATCAAACAGCCAGGCTATTATTATTTTCTGTTTCTAAATCACAAACTCATCATACACTCAGTTATCTCTATCGTCACATATTGTATTTTCCCTTTTTTTTTTTTTTTTTTTTTTTTTTT
>NC_068994.1:37167891-37174837 GCF_001194135.2 Octopus bimaculoides | reverse complement strand
TTTTTTTTTTTTTTTTTTTTTCTTTTTCCAATACATTTCCTCTATTAAGTTCTATTACTTTGTTTCTCTCCCTTTGCCAATATCCATCCTACCATGTGCAGTGCTGGGGTCTTTCTTGCAAGCTGAGCTGTTATTACATTATAAACTAAAAATCAAACAGTCTCTCACATACGTGACCCTTCAAGGTTTTATTGTCACAAAGCCATCACAGATATCACTCTGGTATTTTTCCAGTTTTGCTTGTGTTGATGACCAAAGGTATAAAGTGAAGGTTACGAAATATTTGATTGTCATCGTCATCGCTATCATTGTTGTTATTGTTGTTGTTGTTGTTGTTGTTGCTGTTATTGCTAACACTTAGTGGCTAATTGCTATCAGCCTGTCCCCTTTCTTTGTGATATTCTCTTCTGCAAAACTTAACAAACAAACAAACAAACAAATAAATAAATAAATAAATGAATGAATAAATCTAGAAAAGTTAGCAAAACATATAGCTTAAACTAAAAGTAAACTCCAGCCATAAGAGACCAAAAGCAGCCATTCCATTAAGCAATGGCTGATATCTTGCTTGCTTTATAAACCGCTATAAATATAAACAAATATAAACTGATATAAATTGTTACCAAATCTTATCAGTGTTTATTTTTTTCACATCTGCAGTATTGCACTGACAACTGGTTTCAACATTATTGATTGAATCCCATAAAAAATCCATTTGGATTATCCAAGACCCTATATTAGCGAATCCATTTCAGCTCCGGTAATGCCATTTTCAGCCATTTGCCAATTTTTTTACTTGCATGACACTTCACTGCCGCTCAAAGAAAGCATCTTTGCCCTGTTTAATTTCTCACAGCTGTACTAATATTGAATCACCTTCTCTGACAGATCAAACCACAGCACCAGCAACAACATGGTGATGCTTTTAAGTTTTTAAGGTGCACTTTCCTTGCATCTGCCACTTTTTTTTTATAAAAAAATATTTTTTGCTGTCTTTGTCCCTCTGTTTTCTTCTAGGGACAAATATATTTTTGTGTCCTTTTCATATGACCAGGTTTTAATCTAAAAAAAGGGGGTTGGGCAAAAACAACATTTTTTTCCTCCCCGTGTTGACATAAAGGTCAGTTTGCAATGAGCACTTCTCTTAAAAATCACATCTCCTATAAAAACATCATTTTCTGCATCACAATAAACACCAATATTTGATATGACGATGACGACGGCCACTACCACCACCATTACCACTACAACAACGGCATCCATCATCACCACAACATCCACCATCACCATCTGTAAAACAATCTTCTATCTTTAAACAGCATTGCAGTCTCGACCACTAGTATTGACAATGATAAAGTTCACCACAACCATCCTCCCAATACCAGCTCCTTTCACCATCACCACCACCACCACCACCACTACCAGCATCTCTTTCTTGTCAACATGGTTATCCTCTCCCCATCAACATTGCCATCATATCAATACCATTTCTCTCTCCTCCTCACCAAGAACCATTCTTCATGCCTTTTACCACCAGCACATATTGTCACAATACCATCTCCTCCCTCTTAAATAACACATCACCATCTCAATACTATTTCTTTTCTCCTTTTCCACCACCACCATGCCATTACCATTCTCTGCCCCCTGCCCTTATCTCATTGTCCTAATACCATCTCTCTTCCTCACCACTATGATAGTATTTATACCATTCCTCTTCTCCCCACCACCACCACCACCGCCCTAACTAATATCTACCCTCCCTTCCTCTCCATATCAGCCATCTCAACACCATCTCTATCTCCTAAACACCATTATTGTCCTGATACCATCCTGATACCTCATCCTTACTCATAGGATATCTCCATCAGGACCACTGCTATGACCAAAGCCACCATCACCACCACCACCACCACTACTACAACTACTACTACTACTACTACTACTACTACCACTACCACTACTACTATTATCACCATGACCATCACTACCACTATCACCAGCATTATTGCAATCTCCACCACTACCATTACTACTATCGCAATCTGCACCACCACCATCGCTATCACTACTACTACCATCGTCATCACTAATACTGCTTTCTATGTCACCACCTCCACAAGCACAGTCACCACCACAACCACCATCACCACCGTGACCGCTACTATTACAACCAATACCACCACAACCAGCACCACTGCAACCAACGCCACCACTAGAAACACCATCAACATCATCATCAGCAGCAACACCATAAAGAAGGGTTGAAGCATCTTGGGAATTGTTCAACTCACTTCTTCTCACAAAACATATCATTTTACAAGAATATTTACTTTCATAAGAAACGACCAAATTATTTTCTAATATTTCCACAATCATTCATTGATTTGTTATGACATTATAAAATATTATTCTAATATTGCTAATTTATACTGATTAGGCACAGTTTACAGACATCCTATAATTTCCCTGTGACAGTCTAGCTCTTCATTGTTAGGGAAAAAAAAATAATGATGGTTTATTTTTCTATGCTTTAAATATTGCAGAATACATTGCAATACAATTGTTAGAATAGAATTGAATAGCTTTATGTATATATATATATATATATATATATATATATATATATATATATATATATATACATTTTTGTTTTAATAAGGCAAACATATTGCAATTGGTTTTGAGTGTTTGAAAGTAATGGTGTATTAAATAAGGATAATGATGACGATGGTGGTAGTGGTGATGATGATGATAATGATGATGATGATGATGATGATGATGACGACGATGATGATGATAATAGGCTTCTTCACAATTTCTGTCAATGAATCTTACTCACAAGGTATTGACCATTGACCAGCCTAAGTTACTATGGCAGAAATACATACCTAAAGTACTACACAGTAGAACTGAACTGGAAACTTCAAACTTATGAAGTGAACTCTTAAACCACATAGCCATGCCTGCACTTATGTGTGTGTGTATATATATATATATATATATATATATATATCATGTTAAATTATCAATCCTACACATTTTTTGCTCCCTCCATTTTTTTCAGTTTCACTCCATTTTTTTCCCTCTCAATCCTTTCTGTCGAAGAGCATTGGCACAAAATGCCTAAAACTTTTCTATTCTTTCCAAGCGTTAAACTACTACACCTGCTTGTTGTTCCCTTACCTGATTTCACCTAATTTCTGTCTGTCTCTTTCTCTTTCTCTCTCTCTCTCTCTCTCTCTATATATATATATATATATATAAATATATATATACTTTTACCTTTTTATTCTATTACTTGTTTCAATCATTTGACTGCGGCCATGCTGGTGCATCGCCTTTAGTCAAGCAAATTGACCCCAGGACTTATTCTTTGTAGGTGTAGTACTTATTGTATCGGTCACTTTTGCTGAACTGCTAAGTTACGGGGATGTAAATACACCAGCATTGGTGGTCAAGCAATGTTCAGTGGGGTCAAATACAGATACACAAACATACACACACACACACACACATATATATATATATATATACATGATGAGCTTCTTTCAGTTTCTATCTACCAAATCCACTCACAAGGCGAAGCTATAGTAGGAGACACTTGCCCAAGGTGCCATGCAGTTGGACTGAACCCAGAACCATGTGGTTGGTAAGTAAACTACTTACCACTCAGCCACTCCTGCACCTATATATATATATGTGTGTGTGTGTGTATAAAATTGGTATAGAAAAGTTATGAGTCAGAGGTTATGCAACCGTCTAAGGGATAATTGTATCCGTAGGTACTACTGGTGTATGACCTCACTATGTATATGCCTTGCTATAAAGTTAACTGTAGTTTGTAATTCAAATGGTAAAACCATGGCTTAATATATTCAGATAAAAAAAAAGAAATGGAGCAACAATTAACAATTAGAAGTTGATAATTGGTATTAAATGGTCATAGTTTAATTGTAATTCAAGAACATTTACAGCTGTTTCAGTTTGTTATTTCAAAATAAATTTGCATTTATCTTGTTCCATTTAACAAACATCATCAGAATGATATAGAGTTTATCAGAGGAATATAGATAGGGAAAAAAGGACAAAAGGAAAAAAGGAAAAAAGTTCGTTAAATCTTTAGGCTTACATTTTTGTGCCCTTTTAGGTTCCTCGTGTGTGTATGTTTCTTCAATTAGATGAATGGAGCAATAAGTGGAGAGAAAGATTAGTTGACCGGCATGATAGTCAAAGGAGTTATACCCAGTAGCAATATCCGGTGTTGTTAATTGTAATAAATGACACTGTTTGTGATCACTACATAAATCCTTATGATTACAAATAATGCCCTTGTTCAAAACTAAGGATGCTTTTAAAAAGTTAGTGCAATATAATGTATAAATTTGGGTTACATAAAAGAAATGATAAAAATATAATTTATACATTATATCGCATTAACTTTTTAAAAGTATCCTCAGTTTTTAACAAGGGCATTATTTATAATCATAGGGACTCATCTAGCAGTCACAAACAGTGTCATTTATTACAATTAACACCAGATATTACTACCAGGTATAACTCCTTTGACTATCACACCGGTCAACTCGGCATTTTCCCCACATATTGCTCCGTTCATCTAATTGTAAAAACATACACACACGAGGAACCTAAAAGGGCACAAAAATGTAAGCCTAAAGACTTAACAAACTTTTCCCTTTTTTCCATTTTTCCTTTTGCTTTTCATTTTCCTTTTTCTCCTATCTATATTCCTCTGATAAACTCTAAATCATTCTGATGATGTTTGTTAAATGGAACGAGATAAATGCAAATTTACTTTGAAATAACAAACTGGAAGAGCTGTAAATGTTCTTGAACTACAATCAAACTATGACCTTTTAATACCAATGATCAACTTCTAATTGTTAATTGTTGCTCCATTTCTTTTTCTTATATATATATATATATATATATATATATATATATATATATATATATATCTTTTACTTGTTTCAGTCATTTGACTGCAGCCTTGCTGGAGCACCATCTGAAAGTGCCTTTTAGTCGAAGAAATTGACCCCATGGTTTATTTTTTATAGGCTGGTGCTTATTCTGTCAGTATCTTTTGTTGAACACCAGACCAACACCAGTTATCAAGCAATGGTGGGGAGCAAACACAGACACAAAGACACATGCACATAGATATATACATATACAAACAATGAGCTTCTTTCAGTTTCCATTTCCAAATCCACTCATAAGGCTTTGGTTGGCCCAAGGCTATTGTGAAAGACACTTACTCAAAGTGCCATGTAGTGGGACTGAACCCAGAACTATGTGACTGTGATGCCAACTTCTTACCTCACAGCCATGCCTGTGCCAATGCATATATTTTTACACACATAGACATTTACACATCTTTATGCATAAATATTTTATATACGCCAAGAGTTGTTGGGTTATTATTACTTGGCATATTTGCATATATGAATGTCCTCTGTAGTTGTCAGAGTAAAAGTAGAGAATCTGAATAAGGTGAATAAGTATAAATAATAATTAGTATGACAAGACATGTAGAAATTGGTATCTCAAGGTAACTATATATTGAATTACTTTGAATATAAATATGCTTGTGTGAGTGTAAACATATGCATACATACATATATATGTACATATTTATATATATATATATATATATGGACACATTCTGATTGAACTTTCCAGGCATCAACATGTACCTACATGTGACAATGTAACATTTCATTCAATCAAGATACCTTTGGCCTGAAGAGTAACCTGCAGTATACACCTCACTTGGATATTTACCACTTCTGAGGTTCTGCTCACTGTGAAGCATATAGAGCCCGGATTTTATCAATTCCATTCAGTAACTCTTGTATTCTTTTTTGCACACCCAGCAACTCTGGTTGCCTACCATGATATATAGAAGAAACTTTTTTCAGCTTATCGTACTTCAATATGAAAAAAATTCCACAACCTTCTGCCCCAATAAACCACTATTGTCCCTGAAAGTTGTCTTTTTATATTTGCTATGGATTGCTTGAAGCTTTCTTCCTACACCTTGATCCCTGGATCATACATTTATATATATATATATATATATATATATATATATATATATATATGTATATTTATATATATATATATATAGTTGTAATATATATATATATATATACAAAAATACATATACATATTTCTGTTTATACATATATTCACACATATATCAATAGCTATAGCTATCTATATAGTTTGGTTTCAGTCATTCCAACTGTGTCGCACCCTTGGCAAGTGTCTTCAACTAAGGCTTTATGAAGAGATTTGTTCGATGGAAACTGTAAGAAGCTCATTATGCACACACACACAACACACACACACAACATACACACACACATACATGCATGCATGCATGCACGCACACATATACACATATAAATATGTGTGTGTGTCTGTGTGTTACAGTCTCCTTGCCTTGACATCATGTAATGGTTATAAGCAAGTGTCATCATCATGCAAGATTAAAATTTATTTTTCCAATAATCTCGTTATATGTTGAAAACATATGAACTGGCATTGCCAATTTCCAGTGAAAACATGTCTAGTCATGAGGACATATTATCTTAGTTGGAAACAGGAGAATGTTAGTCACAAGGAAGGCATTTCGCCATAGAAAATCTTCCTTTATAACTTCTGCTCGACCTATGAGAGAATCGAAAAGTGAATATTAAAATGTGTGTATATATATATATATATATATATATATATATTACGGAGATGCACTTGCATAGCAAGTGACCTGATCTGAGATCGTGTGCTGGAACGAAAACAATTGCAGCGTGGAAGGTGTTTATAAGCCATTTAAAATAACACACAAAATCCGTTAGATTCACTTCAACATTTAAATTTAATTTGTCAAAATATTTTCGTCGCTTTGAGACCGCGACCTGTT
>NC_068994.1:37164883-37167695 GCF_001194135.2 Octopus bimaculoides | reverse complement strand
ATATATATATATATATATATATATATATATATATATATATATACACATATATATATATATATACACATATACACATATACATACATATATATATACACACACACACACACGCACACATTATAATAATGGCTAGTCCACATTACCCCATAAGGAGCATAGGAACAGTTTCTGGTTTCTCTGGTATATATATTCCGCATTGGATAGGATGCCGGTCCGTCGCAGTATTACTCATTTTTACCAGCTGAGTAGACTGGAATAGCATGAAGTGAAGTGTCTTGCTCAATAACACAATGTATCACCCGGTCTAGAAACCAATTCCAAATTCTTACAATTATGAGTCCAACACTCTAACCACTATGCCATGCACCTCTACACATATGTTGATAATACTAATAATAATTAGCACATCCAACTTAGATTGGATGTGTTGTCTAGATTGCCTTTAACCCTTTTGATACCAACCCACATGAAAGTACCTAAGACTCTGTAGTACAAATGTCTTGTTTTCAATAGTTCTGAAAACAAACCTGAGTCACCAAACCTTAGTCACAATTTATGTTCCTAACACTAGTTTAATGATAACTAAAGTCAATTTACTAATTTCTCTGTTATATTTAAAATTAATTGAAAGAAACACAGTGCATCTCAACAGAAATATGATAACTAAATTGTTAATCTGAAATCAACATCTACAGATCTTGAAACTCATTATTGAAAGGACATGCAACTGCTTATTCTGACCATAAGTGTTTGACTTCTGAAAATGAACTCAACTAGGGTCGAGATCAAGTCAAATTAATCCCGTTCTTTCTGTCTGTGGAAGAGATAAGAACAAGCATTTGTCTAAATTTATCCAAAGACACCTAGCTTCAGCTAGAAAAAAAAATTGTTAGGCTTATCTATTATGCAGTTAAATTATCCACATATCCGATTTGGGAATCAAGATAGTAGATTGATTGGATCATTAGAACATGAGATAAAATGGCTTGTACCTTGCAGTATTTAGCTGTAGCTCATTACATTCTGTGTACAAATTCTGCCACAATCAACTTTGCCTGTTATTCCTCCAGAGTTGATAAATTAGGCACCAATCAATTTTTTTATCTTGAGTCTAATTTAGAAACAATGTGGTGATAAATATGTAAAACTTATATGAAGCTCAAAATTTGTTTCAAATTATCATATTTTACCAACGCCTTTTTTCCATCATTATTACCATCAAGCTCCTCATCAATACCACCACCCACCGCAACTACCACAATCATTATCATCATAGTTATCTTCATCATCATCATCGTCATCATCATTAGTGGTTCCCAATTAGGGTCCATATGACCCATATGCAGGGATCCATATAAAATTTTGTTGCTAAAGCTTATGTGCAATAAACTGTTCATACTTCTAATATGCACAAAATATTTTTAACATATAACCTAATAACATTTGATTATGAAAATGTAATAGGAATTCTTTAAACATTGAATGTCTTTGACAGTCCACCTGAGTAAAAGAGGAATCAAAGGTGGCTTTGCAGTGGGATTGAAACCCAAACTTTATGGTTGCAAAGCAAATTTCTTAACCATACAGCTAAGCTATGCCTATGCTAGGAGAGTGAAATGGCTTCACTTAATGAAATTGAATCCATACTACATTGAGTGACTCCATTATTGGCTGTTATTTCATCAACTTCAGAGTGATGTAAGACAGCTTCAACTCCAGTGGGATTTGAACTCAGAATGGAAAGTGTTGTTGCTAAATACCCACAAGGTACTTAAACATTTACTTACACCCACCATAAAATTCTTCAAGTAAATCATGTAAAGCCATAGATATGATGTAAACTGTTGATTCATGATCCTTCTGCTGTATGGAATGTCAAGATGAGTTCAGTGATGAATAAAACTTTCATAAACGCACACACATGCACACACACACACACACACACACATACATACGCATGCACACACACACTCACACAATCATATATAAAAGTACTGTGTGTGTGTGTATTAAAGTACAAGTTAGTATAGACAAACAGACAGACAGACAGACTGACAGATAGATAGATAGATAAATAGATAGAGACAGGCAAACAAACAGTTAGATAGATAGATAGATAGATAGATAAACAGTTAGATAAATAGATAGATAGATAAACAGTTAGATAAATAGATAGACAGACAAACATCAGACATCAAACAGACAGACAGATGGATAGATAGATCGATTGATAGATAAATAGACTGATGTATATATGTAAAGTGTACAACAGGTAACCAAATCAGGCTCAGTTGAGGGCTCCACCAACTCTGGTATCCTGTATAGTGAAGATGTGGGTCACCAAACTTGGGATAGGTAAGAGCATGGAGCACAAGCCAAATGTGAGAAAAAGGGCAAAATAAGCAAAAAAACTGGTTTAGTATTCAAAGCATTATAGGACATTCATGCATTTCAGTAAAACACTGAAATAATTACACAAGTGGAGACATTATACAATCGTGCATTTCACCTCATCAGTTTCCAATCATAAATACAATACTCTATGTTGAAGCCCCAAATATATACATTTTTCACCATTATGCAACTGATCAAATTTCACAGGGCATATAAATAACAGACAAAGCATCACATCAAGTAAGTCAGAACAATACCATGCTTCAAGAAAGCCAAAAATTGAGAACTCCCTCTGTCTCTCTCTGTATATATATATTTTCTTTTATTCTTTTACTTGTTTCAGTCATTAGACTGTGGGCATGCTGGAGCACCACCTTCAAATATATATACATGTATATATATATATATATATATATAT
>NC_068994.1:37160272-37164595 GCF_001194135.2 Octopus bimaculoides | reverse complement strand
TATATATACATATATATATAAAGGAGACCACTAGGTGGACTGCTAATGTGCTAGAAGATCACATGTAATGTGTCTACTAAGACCGAATTGTTCTCACAAGAAATTTAGCGATATAACAAAAACGTATTCGGGCAAGACAAGTGAAAATTACATAAAAAAATACAATTATCTGCAAACTAGTTTCGAAATTAAAATTTTCTTACCGAAAATATCTGTTTCTCATCAGTACAGACTGTTGAATAAGTACAATTTACAGAATCGCATACTAGTTGTATGCCACGAGGGGAGCACGTGTACACAGTTCTGTTAAATTATACTTATGCTAAGATTCAAAAGTCTTCGTTTTTGCGCGCTAAATCTGGAAATATCTCCGCAGAAAAAGGTTTCCGCATCGAATATACCAACTTTGAGAATTTGGTTATGGATAATTAAATTAAAATAAGAGAGTATATATATATATATATATATATATATATATAGGTGTGTTCATTAAAGATTTTCCCTAACCCACTTCCGTTGAGGCAGAAAATGGAACTTATGCAGGTATAATCATATATGTCTCTATATATCACATTGTAAATTGCAGCTTTCCACTAGCATTTGTTTGACTTTTACGGCTGGTGAAGTGGACTAAGGTGTTATAATCGAGGCAGTTGAATGCAGATTAGCGATCAGGTTCTTATACTTGAAAGGTCGTACACCAAAAGAGACTTTCAATGAGATGAAAGAAGTTTATGGTAACAATGCACCATCATATGATGTAGTCAAGCACTGGCATCGCCAGTTCAAATGTGGTTGGACATTGGTGGAAACTAATCCTATTCCTGGACAACTACATTCCACCATTGATGATGACACAATCCATTAAGTTGTCTTCCACATGTACAATGGATTCCTAGGATGTTCACCCCTTTTCAGAAGTAGGAACGAGTCAATTGCTCCCAGGCTATTTTGGCAATGCGCCAAGAAAATGAGGAGGACTTTTTCAGCAGACTTATCACACAGGATGAAACTTGAGTCCATCACTGTGATACTGAGACTACAGTCCAGTCAAAGTAATGAAAGTATGATAACTCACCACCTCCAAAGAAGGCTCGTGTCCAACTCTCAGCAGGCAAGGTAATGCTCACAATTGTTTGGGACCAGTGCAGAGAAGTGATGATGGATTTTCTGGCAAAGGGCACCACAATTAATAGGGCATATTATGCTTCTCTGCTGCAAAAATTGTGGGACACTGTCAAAGCAGAGAGGCATGGCATGCTGACGAAAGGAGTCCACCTCCTCCAAGATGCCCCAGTTCACAATTCACATGTTGCCCAGATGAAAGCACACTCCTGTGACTATGAAATCCCTTCTCATCCTCCTTACTCTCCCAATGTCACACCATCTGACTTCCACCTCTTTCCAACCATGAAGTCTTTTTTGAAGGGGAGGCGCATTTTGGATGATGATGAACTTATATATATATATATATATATATATATATATAGTTATAGTATATTCTGTTAAGAACATAGTAGAGTACAGTATAAGGCTTGTCCACTTTCAGATTTCACCCTGTACTATACAGTAGTAGTATTATACGTACTTCCAGGTTTGCGTTTCGGCTTCGTGTGTGAATAGATAACTGAAAAATGTTTTCCCTTCTTGTTGACTCCAAATATTTTCAATTATATATATATATATATCATTCTGTCTCACTTTTTGGTTTTGATAGAGCTGAATTCCTTGATGTGATGCTATTACTGTAAGTATATAAGTAAATATCTGCATGTATGTATATAAACATGTATGCATGTACACATGTATACTTATATATATATATATATATATATATATATATATATATATATATATATATATATATATATATATATATATACATACACACACACACACACACACATACACACATATATACACACACACATATATATACACATGCATATAACATATGCATATATCTATATGAGTGTGTGCATGGGTGCATGCATGTGTGTCTGCGTTTGTGAAATAGATAGACAGAAAACGAATAGTTATATAAGGAAAGAGAGAGAGAGAGAGAAAGAAAGAGTGAATGAGAGTGAGTGAGAAAGAGTGAGTGAATGAGAGTGAGTGAAAAAGAGTGAGAGAGATAGTTATATATACACACAATTGTACACACACAAACACATCCACAAAACATAGAAAACCAATATACCAATGCACTTTATCTCTAAGAGGATTCAAACATCTTATTGTTCACATAGGGAGATTGTCTTCTTTATGAACTCATAACTAACACTTGCTTTAATATCATTCATGCACGCTTTTACAAATGATAACCACACCCTACATATTCCTTCTGGGTGAGCTTACAGATGATCACTGTAGTGATATTTATGTTAAGTAGTGCGGAATTATTTAAAATGGTTCCTTTTGATTTGGTACCAAAATAAGCTTCTGACAGACTTAAGTTAAGAAAACAAAAGAACAATACATGAGACGCTAACTTGCAGCTCCATTTGAACAGTTGACTGTCTTAGAATTATCAAGATACTAAATTTCTTGTTCCTGTGTTATTACAAAGGATATGTTATGTTTCATATGAAGATGCTTATGAAGATGCTTAATATATACATGCATACTTATGTGTCTTTATCTTTTATTGTTTATTTGTTTCAGTCATTGGACTGTGGCCATGCTAGAACATCAAGTTGAAGTGTTTAGTCAAACAAATAAACCCCAATACTTCATTTTCAAGTCTGATTTTTATTCTGTCAGTATCTTCTGCCAAACTGCAAAGGTACAGAGATGTAAGCAAACACTGAGACATACATACACACATACATTCATACATACACACATTCATGATGGGCTTCCACACAGTTTCCATCTACCAAATTCACTTACAAGATATTGGTTGGTCTGGACTATAGTAGAAGACACTTGCCTAAAGTGTCATGAAGTACTGAACCCAACACCCTATGGTTGCAAAACGTGATCCTTTATCACACAGCCATGCCTGTACCTACACACCCACACATACATATGCATGCATATATATCAGGTTGAGTAAAAAGTAAGAGACATTCTGAGCCATAAAGAACTTGTACTGAATTTTTGCAGAGATTTGAATTTTTTTAACCATTTCTTTTGCAGTTGTCTGATAATACAGATATAGACTTGCCCAAATGCATCAATAAATTAACATTGATATTTTTTTCACCATTGTTACAATAATCTGAAATGGAACTGTCAAAGCACGATATTCAAGCAATTTTATCATTTACAGTCAAAAAGGACCTAATGCAGCTGAAACTGTTCATGATATCAACGAAACATTTGGTGAGAAAATGACTGTGAGTGGTCAGCTCGAAAATGGGTTAAACAGTTTCGCAGTGGAAACCTGAGCCTTGAAGATTATGAGTGCAGTAGATGCCCATCTGTCATCGATGATGGTCAATTCAAAACCATCATTAAGAAAGATCCACCTAAAACCACTCGAGAACTGACAAAAGAACTTCAAGTTAGTCAGAAAACTACCTGCAACCATTTGCATGTGATCAGAGAATCAAAAAAGCTTGACAAATAGGAACTACGTGATTTGAATGAAAATCAGAAAATGCGCAGATATGAAATTTGCTTCTCGCTTCTTCTCTGTAACCAGACCGATCCATTTCTAGAATGTATCGTAATTTGCGATGAAAAGTGCATTCTGTGTAATAATGGAAAACTTTCTTTGCAGTGGCTGGACCAAAATGAAGCACCGAAAACCTTCCCTAAATCTGAGCATTTTATAAAATGAAGGTTATGGTGACTGTTTGGTGATGTACTGCTGGACTCATCCACTATAACTTCTTAAAACCCAGAAAAACCCTTACTGCAGAAACATATTGCCATGAAATTGCCAAAATGGATGACAAACTGCTGCTCCTCTGTCCCAGACTGGTCAACAGAAGAGGGCCAATCATTCTTCATGACAATGCTTGACCACATGTTTCCCTAATGACACTCCAGAAGTTGAGGGAACCTGGCTACAAAGTTCTTCCCCACCCAGCTTATTCCCAAGACCTTTCTTCTACTGACTATTACTTTCTACTGACTATCACTTTCCTGCAGGAGGAGTTCAAAAATCAAACCAATGCTGAAAGTGCATTCAAAGAGTTCATCAGCTCCAAAACACCAGATTTTACCAGAATAAACAAACTTGTAACTCAATGGCAAAAATGTGTTGAATGTAATGGTACTTACATTGATGAATAAAATTTCTGCATTGTTGAAATATATTGTCATGAATTTCATGTTTCAAAACGTTGCTTACTTTTTACTCAACCTGATATA
>NC_068994.1:37143408-37158408 GCF_001194135.2 Octopus bimaculoides | reverse complement strand
TATATGTTTATATATACATATTTATATATTTATAGATTATACATTATACAATATATTGGTATTTTCTTGAATATATATATATATATATATATATATATATATATATAAGGAATATCTAATATAAACGACAGATGTCTATACATGTATATATATATGTATGTATGTATGTATGTATATATATGTATGTATGTATATTTATGTTTGTGTGTTTTGTATATATGTTTGAACAATATCATTTAATATACAATATATTTTACACAAATTATTGAATATTTATTATAATATATGCATTATATGTTATATATAGTACATACACAAAATAAACGAGAAATGTGTGTGTATGCGTATATATATATATGTATATATATATATATATATATGAGCACACAAACATACACACACACGCACATATGTATTGAATGCATGCACGTATGTATGTATCTTCGCACACACACAAACAAATCCATAATATGTATATATACGTGTGTAATATATACAAACAACACCTCTTGCAGCCATCAGAAATACTTATTTAGTATAATATTCACTGTACAACTGAGAATGGAGAAATGAATAAGGTTTCTTTCCTGTGTGTTCTAATGAAAAGAAGGAAAATATTTCATGCAATTACATACACAAAAGCCATTCGTACTTGTTCTATGGGTCCATTATTTTGTATTGATGAAGGAAAACATTCTCAATTCTCTATAGAGAAGGCCTGGTAATATCTATTTAGAAGAAAGAATCGACTTTAGAACCTCACCAAGGATTGTCATGGAAATTCAAATGAAATCGCCATTTGAAAGACTTCATCAGCCAACTTCTCAGCCTGGTATGGAAAAAGATTCAACAGACGGAAAAAGAAAAAAAAAAAGGGGAGGAAAAAATTTCTATAGCTTAAAGGCCAATATATTCATCACCTACTACATATATCTAGTATGTATGAGTGTGTGTGTGTGTGTGTATATATATATATATATATATATATATATATATATATATATATATATATATATATATATATATATATATACACATATATAGACATTGGTAGGTATGTATACAAATTTCTGCATAAGCTAGTGTTAGTAAAATACATGCGCACATTGACAAAGAGATTGTTTAGAGAACTTTTTTTTTTTACTTTTCTCTTTAATCAACCGAACTCACAAAATATGGAAAGCTCTTTATCTGCTGACTATTTCTGAAATAAAATCACTTCGTTCTCTCGTTGCTTCTCTTTTTATTAGATATCTTCCCTGAATAAATTTATGGACAAAATCTTGAATTTTTCTTTTCTTTTTTTTTTAAAGTAAGTTAGCCTTAATGCATTATATTAGAAATGTCTATCTATTTCTCTCTGAATATGAATTTTCTTTTAGCTTTCATTTCTAATTGATGTGTAAAGCTATTTTCACTATCTTAATATGCAGAGCCAAACACATAACTCTCTCTCTCTCTCTTTCTCTCTGTGTATATATAAACACATATAATTGTATATATAGTATATATATATATATATATATATATATATATATACACACACAATATGTATATCCAATATATACATATATGTATTTATATACATATATATGTATACACGCACAATACATGTTCAAATATAGCTATATGTGTGTGTAGACGGTTTAGATATAGATTCAAGGCTTGAATATGGTACTTTATGCGAAGGCACCCGAATATCGCATCCCAAAAGGATGGGTGATTTAAAATCAAACAATAAGCAACACGGATTTCAAAAGTGATTGCAGTACGCACGTTTCATGCTACTTCAATTTATTTAAGTAATGTGAGCATTACCTTAAATGCAATATGAAGAGCAATCTTCAGCTGCACGAAAAATGCAGAAAAAATGCAGATGTATGTTTTATATATGTATATATATATATTATATATATATAGGCGCGGGAGTGGCTGTGTGGTAAGTAGCTTGCTTACCAACCACATGGTTCTGGGTTCAGTCCCACTGCGTGGCACCTTGGGCAAGTGTCTTCTACTATAGCCTCGGGCCGACCAAGGCCTTGTGAGTGGATTTGGTGGGCAGAAGCTGAGGGAATCCCGTCGTATATATGTATGTATATATATGTGTGTGTATATGTTTGTGTGTCTGTGTTTGTCCCCCCAACATTGCTTGACAACCGATGCTGGTGTGTTTACGTCCCTGTAACTTAGCGGTTCGGCAAAAGAGACCGATAGAATAAGTACTAGGCTTCCAAAGAATAAGTCCTGGGGTCGATTTGTTCGACTAAAGGCGGTGCTCCAGCATGGCCGCAGTCAAATGACTGAAACAAGTAAGAGTAAGAGTATATATATATATATATATATATATATATATATATATATGTTTGTATGTATATATATATATATAGATAGATAGATAAAGATAGATATGGCTGGTCTATGAGTTTTGCGTCCATAAAGTGCTTAGCTTTACAACATTTCTTCAGACCCTAAGCGGGTAGGCCAATGTGTCTGAAGCTGTAAACCTAAGTGCTTTATGGATGTGAAATCCAGGCTAACCCTGTAGACCGGCCATATCTATCTTTATCTAAATACTCTACTGCTCTAAAACTTAGAGTGTGCTTCTCCTTTAGATTTGTAATTTACTGATGATATATACATACAGAGAGAGAGACAGACAGACGGACAGGCAGACATATAGGCAGACAGAGACAGACAGACAGACAGACAAAGACAGAGACAGAGACAGAGAGAGACAGAGACAGGCATAGATACATATACATGCATATATATACATATAGATATATGTATGTTATATTTGGATGTGTGACTGTTTGTGTGTTTGTGCATGTATGTGTGTATATGTGTGTGTGTGTGTGTGTGTGTTTACATGTATTATTTTATTTTATTATTCTTTTACTGGCTTCAGTCTTTGGTCTATGCCCACACTGGGGCACTGTACTGTCTAATGTATAGTCTATTACATAAAACTTCTGTGCTTATTTTTATCAATTGTTATTTTTTGATACTAGATGAGAGATAAAGTTGGCAAGGATAATAAAAATTATCTGAGTATTAGCCTTTATAGCCTGGTGACTATGTCTGCTGTATTATAAGAGAAAAGGTATGAGAAAGTGTCATAGAAAAATTGGCAGACCACTGTCAAGGTCAACTTTGCATTTCATCTTTCTGGATTCTATAAATTTATAAACTAATCAAAAATTAAGTTCATCACAATTAATTATTCTCTTCTCAAAAATGTGAGGCCTTACATTTAATTTGTTAAAGATCTGTATTATCAAATGTGACTGTATTTGTAATTCATATGGTGGTGGTGGCTAATTGCACTAGGAAAGTTAAATTTTCATATTGCTAACATTACAGTATTTCTTGCTATCTTTCAGACAAGAGAGAAGGCAGTGCACATACAGTACCCTTCAAAGGGCCTTAAGAACTATTAGGAGATGGGTGGAGAGTATTTTCAAATCAGTTATTTGGCTCAAATGCTTGCAACTAAGTGCATTTTATTTATTTAACCCATCATGATCCAGCAGGGTTGAAATTACACAAAAGCCATTGGGGTCCCAAGGGATCCCCTTTCATTTTTGCACATTTCTGCACTATCCATAAAGTAATATCTGTTTAATCTTGTCTATATTTGTGAGTGCATGATACAGAACAAGAAACTTAGCACTTTATAGGTACATATTTGTAATTATTAGTGTTTAACAGAGGGGAATTAAAATATAATTTATTGACTGAAAAAACCTTTATTGAAAGAAATCAACATTTCTTATAGTTTTATAAGCAATACATATAGCACTAAATATAAAATAAAACTCGATTCATACCAGTACAAATCCAAAGAAAATTGACTTATATAGCTCATCAGAATATCTGAAAAAAAAAAACCGGAAAAATATAATTTCACAGAAGGCCAATGGGGTCCAGGTGGACCCCAATGACCATATTTTATGCTATAACATCCAGATGACTGGAAATTTTTAACTCAAAATTTGTATGTGCATGCATAATCTTACTGGCAATAAAAGTCATGAGATGTATGTAACTTTTAAAATTTGCTAGGGTCCCAAGGGACCCTGCTGGCCCATGAAGGGTTAAGGAATCCAAAGAGCCAGAAGGTGGAACTAGACCCCCCCAAATTGTCTACAACTATGGCAGGATTTGAACTCAGAGCAAATAACTGCAAAGCATATTTCAGAAACTTTTACTAATCTTCCAGTTCACTGCCTTAGACTAACTTTTTATTGACTTCAAAAGATGGAAAAGTTGACTTCGGAGGGATTTGAACTCTGAGTGTTGAGTGTCAGAACATATATTATGAGGTAATCTATCTAACATTCTAAAGACCCAAAAGACTCTCAGGAACTCAAAGGGTACTGTCAATTTTCTACTTTTCTCACTGCTTCTGCAGATTCCCATGACTTTCTGTCACAATCCAATTCCATTATTATGAATTTGAATTAGCAGCTTTGGTCATAATGACTCTTTCATTAGCTGATTACACAACCATGGACACTGCCACTATGGATGTATTGCAGTTACTTGCTTGATAGAGCTTGATGATCCTGACCATTGATTTTGGATTCCTCTGCTCAGCAGCAATATAAGAAGCACTGTTGGCTCAGTTGAGCTCTTCCACTACCTCTTCATAATCCATCGTGCTGCACTCTCATGACTACATGGTATCTCTGGTAGGGCAGATAAATGGGTACTATGCTTTGCCAAAGGGCAGCCTGTAGCTATGTTGTATTGGAATACATTAACGCTTTTGTTGCTACTGACTACCATAAAATATTCATACAGTGTCTTCATATAGAAAATTTTATTTGTTACTTCATTTTTCTTGAGCCACAGAACACATAAAACTAGTTACACAGTTTTCATGACATAAGAGTGACCAATATCACATTTCTCCAGAATGGAATACCAGTTCACTGCGGCATTCAATGCCAGCAATTCTGAGGAGAGAGAGAGAGAGCCTTTCAATTACATTGACACTGGTACTTAACTGGTACTTTATTTTATCTTGGAGGCACATAGCTTAGTGGTTAGAGTGCCGGGCTCATGAGCCTAAGATTGTGGTTTCAATTCCTGGATTGGGTGACACATTGTATTCTTGAGCAAAACACTTCATTTCACGTTGCTCCAGTTCACTCAGTTAGCAAAAATAAGTAATCCTGCGACAGAGTGGTTGGCATTAGGAAGGGCATCCAACTGAAGAAAACCATGCCAAATAAGACAGGAGTCTGGTGCAGCCTTCCAGCTTACCAGCCCTGATCAAACCGTCCAACCCATGCCAGCATGGACAATGGATATTAAATTATGATGATGACGATGATATGTGTGTGTGTGTGTGTGTGTGTGTGTGTGTGTATATATATATATATATATATATATATATATATATATATATATATATATATATATGCATGTATAATTACACACACATATATATGGCAGCAGTAGCAGTGGTGGTGGCAATAGTGGCTGTGTTGGTGGCAGTGGCAGCTGTGTGGTGGTTGATGGTGGTGATATTTATGGTGATGATAGTGATGGTGGTGGTGACGGTGGTGGTGGTTGTGGTGGTGTCAGTGGCAATAATAATGATGATACATTATTAGTACAACACTAATAAAAGCTTACAAATTGTGTAACAATTTATTCTAAGTGTTGTGCCATGTCCATCACCAGATATAACTCTTAGTGCTTCTAGTTCCAGTTTTAAAACCATGTAAGCTGTGCAATTTATTACTTTAAACAAGTGTGGCATTGCATAAAGTAAGAAAACAGATGTACATAAATTATTGTGTTCTTTTAGTATGGAGAGGGTTAGTCTGTCCAGAATAAATTTCTCCAAGTACACTTCACGAAGAGGAAGTTTTTCACTGGTGTTCCAGTAGCTCACTAAATTGCAAAATATGCTAAGAGATGTACAGAAAGCAATGATGAAGGATTGAAATAGAATATGATTAATGACAGCAAAACCAATTTTCTAGTTCACAAATGTGATAGCATGGTTAAGTTAGTTGGAAGAGGCAATCACTTTGACCATTCAGCCACAACAATTATTACTAATGACCATCATGCAAGAATAAAATATTTAACACCCAGATGTTTGCAAAAAAAAAAAAAAAAAAAAAAAAAATTGGAGAATAAATCAATAGTCATTAGGGATGAGCACAATAACAAGAGAGAGAGAGGAAGGAACAGAAGACGATAGCATGTTAACAGCAGACAGCTTTGAAAGGGTTGAATTTAAGGTATGCATGATTATAAATAAATAATACATTGACATGAAGACTCAGAGAAATATACAGGTAGAAGTAAATGTAGATATAAGGTGTAAAAGTGTGATGTTCATACCATTCCTGAATGAAATTGTTTTAGAATATTGTTTGAAATTGAGCCAGAGAGATGTTCATGCCTTTCCTGACTAAAGTTGTTCCAGAAAATTGATTGAAATCAAGCCAGAGACTTAGTTATTCTTTTCTTCACTCCATAGCTTACACTTTCCAATTCATTTTGAAAATAATTAAGGAGCTGATAGGATTTAGTAAAAGAACAAAGTTTTTCCTTTTTGTTTCTAATGTTTGGAACATAGCACAACAAAAGCTTCTTACTTAAAATTAACCTTCACTGCACTGGTTAGATTTTTACCGCTGATATAGCATGCTAATGCTACACAAATCAATTCTCCCAACTTCTTTCTATTGGCGAGTAAAAATAAAATGAGCACTCTAAATCATATGAAATGTGGAAAATTTCGGAAAGTACCACATTATCAAAAATTGATCATCTCAGCTCCCCTATCACAAATGCATATGCACAGGACCAAGTACTCAGTTCCTGCGCAATAAAGATTAAATTGGAAGGTTTTTTTCAATTCAAATATATAAACACTATAAAACAAGATGTTTTGTAGACTAAAAACTAGATACAATCTTAGATGATTGGTATGAAAGGGTTAACAGAGACCAAACTATGACAAGATGACTTTCAGTGACACTATAAGTAAATAAGGAAAATTAAGAAAATTATATAAATGGGAAATAAAAGTATTGGAATAAAGTAATATTGAATAGTTTCTAGTTGTGATGTTGCTTTTGTGATGTATTAGTATCCGAAATAATATCAAACTGGTTGGTGGCTCCCAGCAGATAGAATTTATTGTTTCGTATAATCTAGCAAGAATTTTATAGATTTTCTAGAATTGTACTTTCACACTTAGTTAAGAAGTAGTTTAACAGATGAGATATTTTGTTGACTTCAGATCCTTTCCAGATATGAGTTTTGCAATGAGATGTACTTTCAGTGGTTAGTAGTAGTAGTAGTAGTAGTAGTAGCAGTAGTAGTAGTCAATATAAAAATTATAATAATAATAATAATAATTTGGCAATTTATAAGGTAAAACCAATTTCAGCTCAATCTTTATCAGAGAGGTCAAATCAACAGATACATAGATAATCATAAAATAGAGATCAATAATGAAATTTAATAGTCTTCTATTTTTGAATGACTGTTCCATGTTATTATATTTTTTTATTTCTTTATTTTTTATCTTTTACTTGTTTCAGTCATTAGACTGTGGCCATGCTTGGGCACCTTGAAGAATTTTAGTTGAACAAATCGACCCTGGTACATATTATTGTTTTTTGTAAAGTCTGACACTTATCTTATTGGCCTCTTTTGCTGAACTGCCAAGCTATGGGATGTAAACACACCAACGCCAGTTGTTAGGCAGGTGGTGGGGTACAAACACAAACACAAAAGCAAAGACACATCAATATGCACACACATGCACACATATACACACACAATCATACACACACAATCATATACACACACACATATAAAGGACAAGCTCCTTTCAGATTCCATCTACTAAGTTCACTCTCAAGGTTTTGGTCAGCCCAGACACTTACCCTAGTTCCATGCAGTGGGGCTGAACATGGAATCATGTGGTTAGGAAGCAAATTTCTTACTGCACAGCCATGCCTGCCCTTATACTTTTTAAATAGTTTTGTCTTAGGGAAAGGTCATTTTTTTTAAAGACAGATGAGACTCATATGGGATATGCTCTTGAATAACTGCAAGTCTGTTGACGTCAGGAAAAATAAACAAATAACAGTAAATAAATAAATATATTAAAAAAATATATAAGCAATGATAGAATTCTAGAAGGAAGACATTTTGGAAAGGGAAAGTCAGTAATGGTGGTTATTAGTGGCGGTGGGGATGTCTATATTTGAAAGGGTCAAACCATCACCTGAATTGAGGTGGCACAAGATGAGGCAGCTCTGAGAAGCAGAAATGCTTGTATTCATTATCACCACCACCACTATTATCATTATCATCACCGTCCTTTTACTTCCAATTTCTATGCTAACATGGGTCATCAAGGCAGAAGGTCATTGTCATCTAAGTCAGTTCTTATTCACTGACCTTCCTATATGTAGATGGAGGACTGAGTCTTACTCAAAGAGAGATAGGACGGCCGTTATTATGCTTTGGTGAGTTATTTCATGTCAGTCATTCAGATGATTATGTTGAAATGCAGTCTTCAGAATGTCTACAAGGTGGAATCAGAAAGTTCCCAGACTAGTCTTGTAACATACCAACAGATGGCAGCACATGATTGCATGCATAGTGAGAGCTAGCAGTGACCTTCATGAGGTTGTGTGGTAAATGGCCTTCATGTGGTCTGTGTGTTGCATTTACTTTACAAGTTGTGAAATTTGTGTTTTTGTGATCATGTGAACACTAGATTTTTGTCTTAGACAGGAAGTTGAAACAATGAGCCAACGTGAAATTTTGCATTAAACCTAGGAAGTCTGTTACAGATTCATTGAACATGCTTTGGTAAGCTTACAGTGATGAGGGAATGGGTTGTATGCAATGTTTCATGTGGCACAGGCACTTCAAAAGCAGAAGAGCATCTCTGAAAGACAATGAGCGATCTGGAAGATCTGCCATGAGCATCAGCCCCAGAAATATGGTGAAAATTCATCAGATTGTGCATGAGGATCGCTGGAGGACAGACAATGATGTTTTGAAGTGTTTGAGGAAGGACATTCGGTGAAAATGACCAGATCTGTGAAGCATGAAGAATTGAATTTTCATGATGACAATGCATCCTGTCACCAGTCTCACCATATTCATAAGCTTCTCACCAAACACAACATGGTATCACAACTGCACCCACCCTATTTGGCCAGATTCAGTACGTGCAAACTACCATCTCTTCCCCCAAGATGAAAATGTTGCTCAAAGGTCGCCATTTTAACACTGTTGTCAAAATCAAGAGTGAACTGCAGAAAGTCCTCAACTCACGGATTTCAAATGCTGGGACCGGTGTATTGTTGTGCAAGGTGACTATTTGGAAGGAGATGATATTAAATAAGCTATTTTTATTAAAGCTGGGAACTTTTCGATACCACTTCATATGTGTGCTGCAACAACACTGCTGTCTCAGGTGTGGGAAGAATATTGCTGTCCTCATATAAAATTTCAGAGAGTCAACAGCTGTTGGACTTGAAGTATTTTCTCACATTGAAGCGTAGGTTAGCCGTTGGGATCCAGCCTTTGTCATGTGATGGTGAAAGGAATAATTGTGAGGCTTTAACATACAAGTTGAAAAGTTGGGAAAGGGGAAGAAGATTCATCAGGCACAGATTGAGTGAAGGTAAGTTTATGAGAGTGTGAAAGGAGAGTGGGAACTAGAGCTGAGGAGAATGTAATGAGAGATGAAGATGGGTGGAGGGAAGGCAATGCTACAAAGATCAGTTGTGGGGGAGAAATTTGCCAGGAACAAATTGTGTGCAGGGGCATAGACATAACTAACATGCTACACATTATTGTGCTTAAGCTTACCTGTCTTGGTTTGTTTACATCCCTGTAACTTCGCAATTTAGCAAAAGGAGACCACTAGAATAAGTACCAGATTTAAAATAAATACTGGGGTTGATTTGACTAAACCTTTCAAAGTGGTGCCCAAGTATGGCTACAGTCCAATGACTGAAATAAAAATAAATAAAACGTAAATAAAAGAACCAAATAGATTGTATAATATGATGCTGAGCCACAGCTAAAGGTATTGCTTTTGTCTTCATCTTGGCATAGAATTTCAAGGTCAAACGAGTCTAGGAAAGATCCTTCCTCTTCATGATATTGAATCTAGTTGGATTTTGAAGGTACAAGGAATAAGTGAATCAAAAGGAAATGGTGCAAGCAAGAACTTAGCCAGTATAATAGATGCTTTGCCAGGGACTTACTCTCATTGTTGCTGTTATAGTTGTTCAGCCCCTAGTCAGCTCTCATCAAGTAGACCTATATTTGAAGTGATCTAGCCATTACCATTCTGACCAATTTTATGATCAGGAAAAGTGATCTAAGACTATATAATGCAATGTGGTTAACGTTGTTTCATTGAGGTGATAGTGTGGTTTTAAAGAATTTAGCTGTTGCTTCTAGCTAGTCGAGCAGCCCATAAGAGGTTACTTCATCAATTTAGAACCTTCTTTTGATCTATGATGTGGATGCTCTTTCATATATATACAGCATTAAATTATATTCTTTCAGCTCTTAAAGTAAACTATTTTTATAGAATCAAACAACTGAACTGTAACTATATTCTGTAAGGCCACGAAAGAAAGGTGTAGGAATAAATTCTAAACATATTTATATAAGATCTACTCAGGGTAAATGAGGTTCAGAAATTTAACATTCATTACATGCGGATTTCATATAAAAAAAAAACAATAGTATGAATGAATTGTAGCAAGACTCTTCCTTTCACAGAGTATTTGAAAATGATGTTCCTTGTCATGTCATCATTGCAATGAAGTTGATCTTCCTATCAAATCAAGGTAACTGTTTCCATTGGTTTCTCATTTTGATACTATCTATTGGTCACAGTAAATAGTATCTACAGTACAGAAATGTTTGATTAATTTGCATAGAGTCCCATCAGTGAATGTTGTTCATATATTTGTACATGTACGTGCAGGCCTATATATGATTTATTTCGGAGGAAGACTATCTGTTGTTCATGCATGTAAGTCTGCTCTCTCTCTCTCTCTCTCTCTCTCTCTATCTATCTATCTATATATATATATATATATATATATATATATATGACACTGTTGTTTATCCAAGGGAAAGGCTTCTAAATTGGATGGATATAGTTTGGTATTAGTGTCATTGCAGAATACAAAGAACTGGAATAGATATTAGTTTCAAATTTTGGCACAAGGCCAGTAAGTTCAGCAAAGTGGCTAAGTCAATTACATTGATCCCAGTGCTCGACTGGCACTTATTTTATCGACCTTGAAAGAATGAAAGGCAAAGTCGACCACAGTAGACTTTGAACTCAGAATCTAAAGATGGATGAAATCTCACTAAGCATTTTGCCAGGTGTGCTAATGGTTCTGCCAGCTTGCTGCCTTAGAACTGAATCAGATACTGCAAAGCATCTGACCCACCTCTCTTTTATACTTCTATCATTCCACTGTCCTGAATTTGTACATTTTTATCAGCCTAATAGAATCAAGAGCAAAGCTAACTTCAGCAGGATTTAAACTCAGAGTTGGTAAACTACCACATGGTGTTTTATCCAACATCCTTAGAACTTTGCAAACTTGCTGCCTTCATGGTCAACCTATAAAGAATTATAGATATTGAGAAGTAGAGTGGGTTTTGTATGGAAGGGAGGCGCAATGGCCCAGTGGTTAGGGCAGCTGACTCGTGGTCATAGGATCACAGTTTCAATTCCCAGACCGGGCGTTGTGAGTGTTTATTGAGCGAAAACACCTAAAGCTCCACGAGGCTCTGGCAGGGGATGGTGGTGAACCCTGCTGTACTCTTTCACCACAACTTTCTCTCACTCTTACTTCCTGTTTCTGTTGTGCCTGTAATTCAAAGGTTCAGCCTTGTCACACACTGTGTCACGCTGAATATCCCCGAGAACTGCGTTAAGGGTACACGTGTCTGTGGAGTGCTCAGCCACTTGCACATTAATTTCACGAGCAGGCTGTTCCAGTTGATCGGATCAACTGGAACCCTCGACATCGTAAGTGACGGAGTGCCAACGACCTTTGTATGGAAGAACAATGAAAAGAATGAAATTGATTCAAGAAAAGAAAACAAAACTAAATGACATTCTGGACTTTATAAAAGCACTGAAATGGATGTTTGATGGTATATGCAAATGGAAGCTAACAGATTGGATTCCAAGAGACTATAACAGAAAGCAAGGATGACATTGAACAAAATTGCAGGATGGATTTGGATAGATTTGACAAAATTGGATATTGAAAATTCAAGAACTAAAACTTATTAAGAAATACAAAATACAACTCAGCAATGGAGAAGTAGTGGCTGATATTATTGATCATTGATTGATTTCATGGGAAGCAAAAAATAAAGATAAACAGAATTTTTTAAAAAGTGGAGCTATATTTTGTTCTAAAAAGTGAAAAGCTCAGAAATAAGAATCTTATTGCTTAATTTTTACTAAAGAGAAATACCTCTGTCAAATTAGAGTCACTAGAAAGAGAGAGAGTAATTCAATTTATCTGTATTATACAACTTCTGCTGAGCAGAAAAACACACACCATGGTTTCTATATACCCATGAGAATTCTCTCTCTCTCTCTCTCTCAATCTCTTAATATATATGTGTGTGTGTGTATATATATATATATATATATAGAGAGAGAGAGAGAGAGAGAGAATTACTATAATGTATATAAAAACCATGCCATTTTTCTGCTCTACAGAAGTTATCTTTAAGTCTCTATTATTCTAAATGTATTGTGCCCCAAGAACCTTGTTAAAGCTTCTGCAATTTCATATGAAGGACAACAAGGGTCCAAATCAGTATATTCTTCATCCCTCAAGCCACTTGTATTTACTAAACTCTGCTTTTGACAAATTGCTGCCAATGGTGACCATCACCATTTATCTTGATTTTTGTATTTTACCCTGTCTTAGTTCACCAGCGGATGCATAATATAAAAGGCTACAGAAGCTGAATGACAAGTTTGGAAGCACAACTAATGCCAATATGAAAAATCTGGGATTAAAACAACGGCAAAGATGCTGGTAATTATTACCATTATCAAATACACACACAAACACGCTATCAGTGACTGTATGAGCCTTTGCTAGTATTATTCAGAAGTTAGCACTGATGCAGCCATCTCTCAACTTCTACACATTCTCTCTAGTTGTAGTTCTTCTTCTGACTGTCACTATTTACAGCTAAAACTCATCCACACTATTTAGATTAAATGAAATAGAAATCTCAATCCTTTCAAAAAAATTTTCCAAATTCACAGAAGGAAAAAATTATAGACAATAAATGAAAACATTGGTGTTTTGACCTAATTTATACTCTACTTTCAATTTATGTTCCTGAAAATTATATTAATTTTCAAAGAATTCTATTACTAAACATGGTAAATGAAATATATATATATATAACTCAGAATATATTGAACTGAATATTCAGGTCAGTAGGTTAACCAGTTTGAATGTTAACTCATCTGCGTAAGTCTATATGTAAATAGATATCAGGGAAAATAATATTGAAAACATGAAATAGCAAAGATATTGGCATTATTATTTACTTTCCTAACCTAAAGTTAGAACGGCTTTTACTGGAGCAGTGGTATTTAAATCAACCATGCTGTTTCTGATCAGGATAGAAGGTGGCAGTTTTCAATAAATGTAGCTTAGTGTTCAATGCAATCAATTAGAAGACACTAGAAGACAGTGATATAGGGTAAGACCTCATAGTATTGATTGAAAGAGATCTAAGGCAAATGGTAAGAGGATTTACGCCATTAACAAAGCCAATCAAATGCTCTGCTGGTTGAGTCCAGCAGTGGTCAGCCAAGAGAAAGATATATCAATTGGTCTGTATTAAAACTAGATACATTCACATTTAGAATATGCAGAAGCAGCATGGTAACAAAATCTGGCAAAAAATGTAAATTCCTTGGAAGCAGTTCAACTGTATGGAATCAAATCTAAACCTCATGATGAGCTGTGCACTTCAGAATATGCCAACTGCCATCTTTGCCTGACTGCTGCAGCTGGGGAGTTGCTATTGGAGTCTGTTAGACTCTGAATAATGTCTCAAGACTCAATGCAAGCCTCTTCCAGGAGATTAGGCACCAGATTAGCGTGAGAGCAAATGGGAGAGGGGATTATTTTCCAAGTCCATGCAAGTAAAAGTGTTCTGCAAGAATCGTTCAAACTGAAGGCGGTGATGCAGAACAAACTAGCGGACAATATCAGCAAAAGCAGTGCGGTGGATAAATTTGAAAGGGTAGAGGGAAAGCTGCAAATAATAGATCGATAACAACTCCTGCAAAATAAAATCTATGGAATAGCATTTATGATACATGTCACAATCAAAATATCTTGATTTTAATGTCATTTCTTTTCATAAAACAGCAGCAACAAATAAAATAACCATATTCAGATGTACATGAACTGAAATCGATATTAAAAATAACTGATAATTTTCTTTATCATATGATCACTTGGAAGATGAAGAAACAAACAAACAAAGAAAAAATAAAGAATATCATTCAAATTTATAAATAAAAGTTTTTATATATTTATTTCTAAACTGTCAATCATTCCTTATTGTAGCAATCTGTTATGCTATATCTATTTGAAGCTACATTGCCTTACACTTTGTTCATTTACTGCTTATTTTTGACTCTGTTTGTGCTTGAAGGATTTTTAAGATGCAATATTCTAGAATGGTGTTTATTATTTTTTTTTTATCAATCCTCAATTTGGATCTAATTATTTTGATGCTGAGAAAGTAAAGCTCGCTTAAAAGAAAGTAATAAAAAAAATACACAAAATAAACCATATATATGTGTGTATGTATATACAGTACATATATATACAATATACACCATATGGGTGTATATATATATATATATATATATATATATATATATATATATACACACACACA
>NC_068994.1:37140969-37142842 GCF_001194135.2 Octopus bimaculoides | reverse complement strand
AAATTTCTGAAAATTTATTTGTACAGAAAAAAAAAAAAAGAAACTATATGAAGAATAAATATGTTTGCAATTCCTAAATTTTTATTTCTTTCAAAGATATCTATTTTCACAAAAGTTTATAAATATAACCCTGAGGTCTTTTCAAAATATATTTCTTTTATCTTCATCTTTCTCCTCTCTCTCTTTACAAATATTTTCCTAAACATTTCCAACCTGAAACAAAACTAATAACAACAACAAAAGCAACAGCAATAATAATAAATGATCATGATGATGATGGGGAGTGATGGTGGTAGGGAAAGGGTAATGGTGGTGGGGTAGTGGTGATGGTGGTGGTTTCAAATTTTAGCACAAGGCCAGCAATTTTAGGAAAGCAGTAAATCAATTACATTGCTTCCCAGCATTCAACTAGTACTTATTTTATTGACCCCAAAAGGATGAGAGGCAAGGCTAATCTCAGCAGAAATCAAAGTCAGAACATAAAAAATAGAAACCTGAGCATTTCATTCAACACATTAACAATTCTGTCCACTTGCCACCTCAGTGGTGATGGTGACGATGATAACAACAACAATAATTATATTAGTTATGCAAAGAGAACAACTTTTATTTTGTCTGCTGACCATTAATTCCCATGTGATACTGAGGTGAAGGGCAAGATAGGATTGAGGCTTTTTTTTTCCTTTTTGTTTTGCTTTGTTTTTGTTTTTTTGTTTTTAGATATGTCTTTGTTATTTTCTTTAATTTTTGGTATGCATCAGTATAATCGTTTTAGAGGTTAACATTTCAGATCTTGTATGTTATTAAACTTTGTAAAACATGTGGATAGAAAAATGAGTCGAAATGCAGACTACAATGAAATTCTAGTTTAAATCATGTATGTATGTATGTATGTATATATGCATGTGTGTGTGTTTCTTTTTCTGTGAATTAAAAGTAACAGGCTGGTAATAATAATAATTTGTTCTTGAAGCTATTTTAGATATTTTATTTGTTGTTTGGTCTTCTTTTTTTTTTCATCTAGAATTCAATAGATTTTACTCTGAAGGGTAATTTATAATTAGCTTTTATTAAAAAACTAATTTCAAGTGGAGAATGAAATAGCCAATTAATGCATAAGATTAACTTAGATCAATTGACTGTACATATGTATCTTGAATTTTCCCATTCTATTTTTTTCCTCCACTTACCCCTCCTCCTCCATTCCATCAGTCTGTTTCTGCGTGTGAAAGTGTGTCTGTTTATATATATATATACATATGTACATACATACACACACACACACACATATATGTATGTATGTATGTATGTATGTATAAGACATTAAAGAAGGGAAAAAAAAAAATATATATATATATATATATATATGTATGTATGTATACACACACATATGTATGTATATGTTTGCATGTGTGCAGCAATCATTGTTTGTGTGTGTATGTTTGACACTATTGTGTGCACAAGTTATGTATATAATTTGTTACAAAAGTAAATAAGCACTGTTTATATATACAGAGATATATGTATACACTCATATATACACATTCATTCATTGATGCACATGTGTGTGTGTTTGTGTATTGCACACACACACACACACACATATATACAGATAGACATACACTTATGATATAAACAAATATTCATTTATATGTGTATATGCATATATGCTTGCCTATGTGTATATATACATATATGTATGTACATGTGTGTGTGTATGTGTGCGCGTGTGTGTGTATATATATATATATCTGTGCATGTGTGTATATGAATGTTGGTGTCTCTCTCTTTATATATATATATATATGTGTGTGTCAGTATGTGTGTGTATGTGTGCATGCGCAGGTGTGTGTGTGTATGTGTGTATGTGTGT
>NC_068994.1:37140265-37140856 GCF_001194135.2 Octopus bimaculoides | reverse complement strand
TGTGTGTGTGTGTGTGTGTGTGTGTGTGTGTGTGTGTGTGTGTGTATGAACAAATGTATACCTTAATACATTTTTGTTAGCTTCTATATCTGACAATTTACATCTCAACACAAGCACATGTTCACAGGTACAACCTGTGTGTGTGTGTGCATGCAGTAGTTTTGTGTGTATAAACACATAGCATATCTATAAATTCATAAACATGAACTTGTATGGAGACATTCACAAATATTATTTGAATTCGATCAACTCTTCATTTAATCTACTTGTGTGTTTTGAGAGTTAGGGGTGGGCAGGGTTTTTATTTCCCTTCCATAGGAACCACAAACAGCCAATGATTGGCTGCAGCAAACATTACATACACACCCTATTTGGTAGAGCTGCGGACCACTCTCCCATATTCACACAACAACACAGACCAAGCCACACTGTACTGGCAGCACATATCAGCAGTAGTAACGATAGAACTAACTCTACAGCAGGATACACATCACATCTAACGATAAACTTTGGAGGATTTTATCTGCATTGGTGAGTAGCTTTTCTTGCTAATTTTTATACCATTCATTCTCTTTCATATATATATATATA
>NC_068994.1:37138939-37140041 GCF_001194135.2 Octopus bimaculoides | reverse complement strand
ATATATATATATATACAATACTAATAATACACTACCAATCATTAATTGTAAAATATTATGTTTTGTACTGTCAGTCACTAATCATGTGTATTTTCTTTCTATAAAATTTCTTTTATCATAACATTGTGAATAATATAGTCTATTTACTTACCTGCTTGTTTATGTTTTGTACTCCTAATGGGAGAAGTAGATATTGTTATTATTATTATTATCATTATTATTATTATTATTATTATTATTATTATTATAACAGTATAATATATATCACATAACAAACTAAGCATACTCAGTTTATAAAATAACACAGGCGGCTGTTTTGTTTCTTTTGTAAATTATACTAAATACCCTCTGTTACTCTAGCCCATAAGGCTATATAAGCTTGTCCAAAGTTATGCATCAATCTGTTAAGAAATATCTAAGAAATACGTGCCATTGCAGTATGTTATTGATCTGTGTGTTGGCATGTCATCCTATTGAAAAGTCTGTATATAAAGTGCAAAGTTTATCTGCTTGAGAAATTCACATATATAGATAGAATTGTTCATTCGCTACATACAGTCAACCTATTTAAAATAAAAGTAATTTGATAATCTACAAACATAAAAAGTTATACTTTAAAAGATATTTAAATTCTTATATATAAATATCACTTTGTGGAATAATTTACTATTTTTATGCAGTATTAACTACTGAGATTTTTGAAAATATATTTATGCTTGTCCAAAGATATAAAAGAAAAGTTGGAAAAAAAAAATTCTGTCATTAATTAACTTGGACTTCTGAAGAATTTTCTGTAATGTAATTGCTAGGTGTTTAATTCTAAAAAAAGCAATTTAATTTCAAACAGATTTAACTAGTTGTATGCTTGTTCTTTATTCAGAGGCGTACACAAACACACACGCTCATATACAAACAGGTGCTTGCATTCATGCATGCACACATGCACATGCACACACTCATGTGTATTTGTTTATTAATATGCATATGTGCGTGTGTGTGAGTGTGTCCGTGTATACATTTGAGTATGTATAGTAATATATGTATATATATACATATCTATATGTGTGTGTGTGTTTGTATATATATATATATATATATATAT
>NC_068994.1:37126981-37137509 GCF_001194135.2 Octopus bimaculoides | reverse complement strand
CTTTCTGGCAAAATGGATTGTAATTGTTGCCTTGCTCAATAATAGGAAGGAAAGCAAAGAAAAAAGAAAGAAAGAAAGAAATGGAGCTAATATTTTTATCTTTATATGTATAAACATATATATATATATATATATATATGTATATATATATATATATCCTCCTTCTTATTTTATACTTTCTTCTCAACAATTCCATCTTTGTCAATAATGAAAAGATAATTTTGTGTTTGGAAATATTTTTAAAAAAACACATTATTTTGTAGTTGTTTGTATTTACAAAGGCAACATGAGCATATATTATTATTATTATTATTTGTTAAAATAACCATGAGATCTTAGAAGTCTGTTTAATATACCAACTTTTCATGTATAGTTGTAATTTCTGAAAGCACTGATTGAAATGGTTTTAATTTATTCTAGATGAAAAATTTCCACAAGGTTATGTTGGCTCAGCTGTGTTTATGGCTGTTTCTTCTAGAACCTTCTCATTGTGTAGACCTTATCTACTATGTAGAAGAAGGAATGTCCCCAGGAACTTACATTGGGGACATAGCTGCTGATACACAATTTGCTGACAGTTTTCCACATCAAGACAGGAATTTGATTACATTCAGTCAATTGCATGAAAACTTGAATGGAAATAATCACCTATTTAATGTGACTGAAGTCGGGAAACTATATACAGCTCAAATCTTGGATACTGAGTCTCTGTGCAAATATAACGCTAAATGTTTTAAAATGGTAGAAGTTGCAGTTCAACACAAGTTGTCATTCTTCAAAATATTAGAAATCAAAATAGTCATTGAAGATATCAATGACTACTCTCCAATGTTTCCAAATAAAGAAATCCATCTCCAGTTCTCAGAAACAGATGGCAAAGGTACAACTAAATCAATACCAAATGCTGTTGATAGAGATTATGGTATCTCTAATTCTAAAATTTCTTATCGACTTGACAAGAGTGTGAGTGACCCATTCATTTTATCAGTTTCCAAAAAAGTCGATGGAACTTCAAAACTTGGTATCATTCTGAAAGAAAAGCTTGACAGAGAGCAGAAGAACAACTATAGTATCCGTGTTATTGCAAATGATGGAGGATCTCCTTCCAAACAAGGAATTTTAAAAGTTCTAATAGACATTAAAGATGAAAATGACAATTCCCCAATTTTCACTCAGAACACTTACAATGTTACTATCAATAACCAACACCAGAAAAATATACCGATTCTTACTTTGTCTGCTAATGATTTAGATCATGGAAAAAATGGCCAAATTACATATCATTTCAGCTCTGAAACTTCAGAACTTGCAAAATCATATTTTAACCTAAATGAACAAACTGGAGAAATTTTCCTATGGGATAACTTTTCTTTTGAACGAAGGCAAAAATATAAGCTCTTCATTGAAGCAACTGATAGTGGAGTTCCACCTTTAAGTTCAACTACAATTGTTCTTATAAATGTGATCAACCAGCAAAATAATGCACCACAAATAGAAATGAAATTTGTTTCCAAATCTAAAGGCAACAAAGTTACTATTTCAGAGGGTGTCAAAGTTGGTAGTTTCATAGCCTATGTGAAGGTAACTGACAGTGACAGTGGACATAATGGAGAAGTGACATGCAGTCTTCATCATGATAAACTGCAACTTCAAAGCTTAGGGAAAAACAAATACAAAGTTGTGATAAAGAGTCAAGTAAACAGAGAAACAGAGAGCCATATAAATTTTACAATTGTATGTGAAGACGAAGGTTCACCATCTCTGGAAACAACTAAAAGGTTTTCAATTCAAGTCACTGACATCAATGATATGCAACCCAAATTTATGAAAGACACTTTCAAATTTCTTACCTATGAAAACGAGAAGCCAAATTTTCCAATTGGCTTCATAAAAGTTACTGATCCTGATCTGGGAGCTGGAGGTCAACTGTCATATTTTTTGTTCAGCAATAAAGGAAACATGCTTCCATTTAAGATTTCTAATTTTGGATTTATTTCAACAACACAGTCACTAGATCGAGAGAAACAAGATATTTATGAATTGCAAGTTATAGTAAAAGACAATGGTTCACCATCACTTAACAATACTGCAAAGGTTATTGTGGAAGTCATGGATGAAAATGATAATGCTCCTTATTTCACATTTCCTAGTGTCAACCCTTTCAGACTGGATATTTATTACCAACCCAAAAGCACGCATGACATCACAACATTAAGAGCCTCTGATAGAGACAGTCATGTCAATGCTTTTCTACGATATGAAATTCAAGGGGGAAATGATAAACAATTGTTCACAGTGAACCCATACACAGGTGTGATGTCTTTTTCCCGACCTGTCTATCAAAATGATGCTGGATCATATGATCTTCAACTTGTTGTGAAAGATGGTGGCATACCAGTGCTCTCTGCAACAACTTATCTTTCACTAATACTGACTGTTAGTAATAAGACTTCAAAAATGTTCACAGCAATAGACACACAGTCAGATGATAAAATACATCTAAACCTTGTGATTATTATTGTAGTTGCGGCTGTAATAATATCAATAGCTATTGTAGTTTCTATGGCAATCTGTATTATTCATAGAAAAAATCGCCGAAATGTCCAATATCATGGTGGTGTGAATGATTCTAACAAATTTTTAGATCAAAGAATACAATCAGGTTATGTTTGTGAACAAATATCACCTCAATATGATGCCCCAGTTACTATGGTAACAGATCTTGCCAATACAAGAAATTCACAATCAACATTACCAAGACGAGAACCACAGTCAGGTTATGAATCAGGACATAGTTGGAAAGTTTCAAATTCAGGAATACATCTCCAGGATATTACAGAATGGACACATCAGGTATGTCCTTAAAATAATGATACAGCTACATCTATGCATGGAAGATTGTGAAATATAAACAACAAAACCTCTAGGCATACATTAAACAATTCTACACTCAACTAATTTAAAGTTATTTACATAACAGAAGGCAAATTAAAATACTCTTCACCTTTAAGTCATGCTTTCATTGATGAACATTTTATTAGAATTTTTCAATAATTCTATGGAAAAGTTTTTTGTTTTTCTTCTTGTAATGAAAGGTAATTAATTAATTCTTATTTTAATATGATGCAAACTTAAATTAAAAATAATTAGCATTTCTCATTTTCTTAATTCAAATAATACAACTTTAGGACTGCAGGCAGTTAATATGTTTCTAAAATTTCAATGCATCTCATATTATAAAGATTTCATATATAGTATTGTTGTTATGTGAAGTCATGCTATATGATGATGACATCTGATATAACGTTATATTGTACAATGACTTACATGATATCCTGCTGTGTGATATCATGTTATGTGAAACAATATTTTTAAGATGATATTTTTCTGGTTTAGGTTTTACTTTTCATCTGAAAGAGTAAAATGCAAGGAGAGGAACTGGGAAGTATGGCACTTTGTGGTTGTAAAACTATAGTGGAAAATATAGACTTTGTCAAAAATATTTCCCTCATCACTGAAATTAGATTAATATATCTTCTCACACCTTATTATGAGTATAATGTGGTATATTTATAAAGTGAGTCTCTGGTATAAGGAGCCAAGTGTAGTTAAGGAAATAAGTGCTGTTTGTAAAGTGAAGACTATAGTGATGTGAGCATAAGATGAGAATAGAAGGAATGGTTTCCATTAACAAATGAATTAAAGATGGATTTAAAACTTCAGGAAAATAGTTGTTTAAAGGGAGAGCTACTGCTAAAAATAAGAAACAATAAGAAAACAAAAGCATAACCATCTATTTGCTATTTAATTAATTACAATATTCATGATGGTATTTCTTAGTGGTATTTATGATGGCAAGGGTGACAGAGTGTGTAATATTTTATCTTTTCATAAATAATATACTGTTTTACTGCATGTTATTGAGGAGTAGAGGCATGTGGCCTAATGGTTAAGATGTTGGGCTCATGGTCATAAGGTCATGTGTATGATTCCTTGGCCAGGAATTGCATCGTCTTTGAGCAAGACATGATTTCATGCTGCTCAAATTTATTCAGATGAAAATTAATAGCAGCTGACCTCTTTCCCTCGAGCTTTCATGGTCATAATGTTCACCTGAGTCAAGATTAGAAGGACTGAAAGGATATATATCTGCTTATGGCTACATAGACACCTAAAACAATTTGTGGAACTGTGGTACAAGCCACCAGATCATACTTGCTTGCGAGCAACACCTAAGCATCATGGGTAAAACACAATATATAATATTTTTATAAATGATATGCTGTTTTACAACCATGTTATCATAACTGTTATATTATCCGGTTTGATACCTTCTTGTGTGATATGCATGGTATCCCATTATGCAATGATGTGTATATTTTTTCTATAATCAGATTCTTGTAATCTTATCATGCAATCAGATTTTTGTATTTTGTGAGGTTGTTTTCTGAAACTTCTCTCCTTTTCTTCACATGAGTCTTCAGTGATATCTGGTGTTGGTAAAAAAGACAATACAGTTACAGTCCCAGAACGTATTAGTGAATTATCTGCAATATCTTCTTGTGCTGATAGTGGACATGGTTTAAGTGAAGGTGACACAGGACACTATGAAGAGCTTCCAGGTATGCCAAATTACAAATTAAGAACACTCAAACAGATGTACCAACATTTTATTCATGTAATTTAACAATTCTTAGCACCTTTTTATCTTATGCCTTCACAGTTGTATGTAAATGATTTCACTACAAAAATAACAAAAACAAAGGAAAATGACACTAAAACTCATTAAATCAATATTTTAAAATGATATATTTTCTCCTTATGTACACAGTTTTATACATTTTAGAAAATTTAAACTTCTTTTCAAATCAAAATGACTTATTTTCAAAGATTCATCATTGACACACAACATGTAGCTCTGAAAGTGGAAGTAACTTGCCTAAGGCATTCCAAATTTTTGTTAAATCTTAATGACATTTACTTTATCATAGCAACTCCTAGTGTGGTAAAATATTAAGTTATAGTTTTCTAGAATTACCTAGTTTTGGTTTGCTTTCACAAATTATCTAGTGGAGCTTTTACTTAGAGCATTCTTGCTATAACAGATATTAATGTCTTAAGAGGTTTCTTTCTGCAATCAGTTACTGAATGCTGATGTATCATTTACATTACTTTTAATTGATGAATGAGTTTGGTTGTTCTCAGAAGCTCTCCGGTGTTCTGTTATCGTAGCACTAATCAAATATTTGTAAGGCTAATTGTATGTTGAGTAGATGGTTTGCTTTTAGTACTTTCATTAATTCTAATGGGAACTACAGAATTTCATTGATTCTTATTGCTTTACCAGAAATTTCTCTTTGTTGATATCAATACATTTGGGAGTTGGAACCTGTGATAGAGAGGCCCCTTGATGGGAACAATGATTAGACTGAGTTAAAACTTGGGTATCCATCAGATTGATATTCTAATTACATTTTTTTTTAATCAAGATAGTATTATAATGAAATAAGAAGGAAGATGATAGACATGGTGGTGGTGATGGTAGTGGAGGCAGTATTGCTGGTGGTAAGATTGTTGATGGAAGTGGTAGTGGTGGTGGTATTGTCGGTTGTGTTGTTGTTGGTAGGAGTGGTGGTGGTATTGATGGTGGTGTTGCTGTTGATGGTAGTGATGATGTTGTTGATAGTGGTACTGTTATTGGTGAAGTTGATAGTGATAATGTTGTAGTTGTTGATGGTAGTAGTAGTAGTAGTAGTAGTAATGATAGTGGTGGTGTCAGTGACAGAGATGGTGTTGTTGGTGAGGTTGTCAGTGGTGTTGGTAGTAGTAGTAGTGGTGATGATGGTGGTGGTTGTAGTGGTAGTGTTGTTGGTGGTAGCAGTGCTGATAATATTAACCATTTATCAGTGCAATAACAGCATTCAGCATGATGGTGATGAAGTTAAGTTGGCTACTACTACTACTACTACCACTATCACCACCGTAACCACCACCACCACCACCACCACTGCCGCCGCCACTGCTACTGCTGCTGCTGGTGTTGCTGCTACCTCTAAGATTATCTAATATTTGATAATGATATTACAAGAATAAGAATGAAAATGAATTACAAAAATAATATATAGCATTGGTATACACACCTACGTCTGCACTTAAACACAGAAATACACATACAAGCAAATAACAGCACCCATAAACATGTTATTTTAAGTATGTGCATTGCTATGCATACATGTACACACACACATATTTGAGTACACACACACACATATATATATATACAGATATATATATACTAGCAGGATTACTCGGTGTCGCTTGGGTATTAAATACTCAGCAATGGTCTTAATAGGCTCTACCATTTTTTGTTTTGTTGTTGTACATTTCTTTGAATATTTTTTGTGTTAAGTTGCAAACATTGAGATTGAGGAAGAAGTGAGTTTTCCCATAGGCCTTAAATAAAGTAGTAACAACAGGGTGAAAAGCCCTGGAGAAGCCACAAGAGCATCTCAGGGGGTGCAACAATTGAATGTAAAGTAGCACTGAAAAGGGCTGTGCTATCGTTCTCACAATAGCCCTGAAAAGGATTGTTAACCGTATACAGGTATAAACATCCTTTTTCGCTCACATAAAATGCAGTAATGCCAAAACTCAAGCCATCTGCAAAGAGACTGAGAAGCTGCAGTGGACAAAATTAAAAAAAGACTTAAGAAAAACAGGTAATTTTGAAAGAATGACAATAGTACTCACGCACCATAAACCTGTTCGGCAGGGAAGCTGCAGTATGTTGGATGGCCTACAGCACCTCACTGTAGATGACAACTTTTGTTTTGGCGTTCAAGTCCAAACACAAAAAGGAATTTTTTTGCATCCGACTCTTGAGCAACCGACGTATAATTGGCCGTGTGAGAAGCATGGTTGGCCTAAATGGAGGCCTGTTGTTATTAGTGTTTGACCTTGGGACTTGTTGATGGACATGGCAAGGCAAAGTCAAAGAGGGAACTGAAATCGATGCAAGGGGACAGGGACATTGCTTATCTGATGGAGTAAAAGGTATCCTGGGTATAAAGACATTGTCACTGATGCCACAACCCATAAGAATTGTTGCTTCAATAACATGAGGAAATTGACCTTCTAGTAAAAAGTTTTCTACTGTGTAACTTTGCAAAAAGGCGAAAAATCGATTTTTTTCAAAGTTTTCCACAATTTTCTTGGAAATGTGAGGCCCCAAGATAGTGTCAAAGTATTTGTCTGAAATATCGCAACATGACAATCCTTTTGAGACCAAGATTATAAAAATCAGACGTTCCTGTAAAAACTTTTTTTGTGTGCACCTTTTGCCTTTTTTGCAAAAAGTGATGGGGTCCCTTCAGTTTTATTGAAAGGGGTATCTCTAGGCATCAGTAATGCAGCAGTGACCTGCCTGGGTAAATTTGCCATTTAATAAAAAGAATTTCATCAAAATCATGTGAAAAATGTGGAAACGTATAAAAAGTATACACATACATACACACACACACACAGATATTTTGAGTTTTATAGATATAGATACAAAGGGCTTCTTTCAGCAGGCTCCACCATTCAAATCTACTCACAAAACTTTGGTAGACCCAAGGCTATAGTAGAAGACACTGCCCAAAGCATCATGCAGTGAGACTAAACCCAGAACCATGTGGTTGGCAAGCAGACTTCTTATCACACAGCCATTCTTGCACCTGTGATTATATATATATATATATATATTCTGAGATATTAGGAGTATCCCTTCATCAGAGACAATGTGTGATGGTTAAATAGAGGAAAATATTAGAGTTCAATATGAGGAGTTATTTTGGAAAAGGAAGCGAGTAAGGAGTATAAAGAGAAATAGGAGAATGAATGTAGAAATAAAAATGAAAATGTATAATGATGTTAGAGTTGCAGTTCCATTATCCAGGGTAAGTTGTGAGTAGAAGTGGTAGAAGTGATTCCTATTCATGGTATATAAATTCCAATAAATATATAAATATACATATTTATTTACTGTATCAAGTAGTGTTGACCAATAACTTGTGAGTGGAAATCAGTGGTTAGAAACTGTTGAAATTCTACAGATTTCAATGTATCCACACAGACACACACACACACATTAATGTGTATGTGAATGTGTTTTATATTTTTATCTTTAAGACTGACTGTGTAGTTCAGAAACTTGCTTCCCAACTATGCAGTATTGGATTAAGTGCTAATTTGTGTTGCATAACTGCATGTACGTATGTCTGTGTGTGTGTGTGTGTGTGTGTGCATGTGCATACCCGTGTCTTGACATCATGTGATGGCTGTAGATGGGCATTGCTGTCATACAAGCAATGTTATTCATATCCTGTCTTCCATGAAAAGCATGTCCAGCCATGCTTGGAAACAGGTGAGGGTCGGTGACAGGAACGGCATCCAAGCCTAAAAAAAAATCTGCTTCAGCAAATTCTATCTAACCTAAACTAACATGAGAAAGTGAACATTAAATGATGATGGAAACGATGACGTAGAGAAGAGAGAAGGTTGTGCTCAAGATTAGTTGAAGGAAGTGAGAAAGGAATCATTATCATCATTATCATCATCATTATCATCGTCGTCGTCATCATCATTTAATGTCCATTTTCCATGATGACATAGGTTGGATGGTTTGACCAGAGCTAGTAAGGCCAGGGGCTGTACCAGGCTCCATTGTTCTAGCATGATTTCTATGGTTGGATGCCCTTCCTAATACCAACCACCACACAGTGGCTTTTATGTGGTACCAGCACCAATGTATCTTGAAACCAGAAGCTTGGCTTCAGTGCTTGCAACAGTGACGATTCTGCAAAAGGTACCCAAGGTGCCAGATTGTTTCAAATTGGTTGGAACTAGTAAGCCATAAAATTAGAATGCAAAGAGTAGAACTAATACTGTGCAATGCATCTGGAACCAATGTTCTTACTGTTGTGCCAACCGATATCTTCAGTAACCTTTGTTTTCTTCTACTTGTTTCAGTCGTTAGACTATGACCATGCTGGGATACAAGCTTGAAGAATTTGTAGTCAAATGAATCAACTCCACTATTATTAGTCTCTTTCACCAAATCACTAAGTTACAGGGACATAAACACACCAACATCAGTTGTCAAGCAATGGTGGAGTACAAATACAGACACAAAGACTCACACACACATACACATACACACACACACACGCACAGCCACACACGCACAGGTATGCGTGCACACACACACATATACAGCAGCTTTATTTCAGTTTCTGTCTACCAAATCCACTTGCAAGGCTTTGGTTGGCATGAGACCGTAGTAGAAGACACATGCCCTAGGTGCCCCGCAGTGGGACTGAACCTGGAATCATGTGGTTTGGAAGCAAGTTTCTAACTACACAGTCACACCTGTGCCGGGTAATTTTTATTTTTTTAACAACACAGGGAAGTATATCGGCTGATCTCAACAGGATATGATCTCAGAACAATGGATATCTGAGAGCCTGAAAAAATACATCGAATCATTCCATGCAATGCTACAACTCTGCCAGTTTGTGTGTGTGGTGTGCTTATGTGTGTGTGTGTGCATGTGTGTGAGCATATGAGTGTGTGTGTGTTTACGTGTGTGTATGAATATGTATGTATTTGTTTGTGTGCCTGTGCATGTGTGTGTAGTGTGTCTGTGTGCCTGTGCATGTGTGTGTGTGTGTTTCACTAGTGCGTATCAGTAAAGCATGCAAACATTTGCACAAAGCTGAAAAGCTGATACTCACCAAAACAAACTCCTTTACGATATTTGAGACAAATTCTTTTGTTTGTTACAAGTACTTCTTTGTCCCTTGCATCATCAGAAATACAGGGGTTAATCTACTGGAAAACCTGTAATTAACAACGAAATTATCCACCAATTACAATATGAAATAAAAAAAATTTAACAAATACTGTAATTGATGACATAAAAAAATGCATGGGTGTACTAAATATTCCCCAGTTTCAGCAGCACATATTCAGAAAAAAGTTTTTAGAGCATTAAAGCTTATAAGAGGCTCAACTTCACATACAGGACCCAGGATGATATATATATTTTTAGTTGAACAAATTGACCCCAGCACGTTTTTTTAAAAAACTTGTACTTATTCTATTGTTCTGTTTTGCCAAACTGCTAAGTTATGGGGGCATAAACACATCAGCACTGGTTGTCAAGCAGTGGTGGGACACACACACACACACACACACACATGCGCGCACATACATTCTTTTATTCTTTTACTTGTTTTAATCATTTGTGGCCATGCTGGAGCACTGTCTTAAACGTTTTTGTTTTTAGTTTAAGAAATCAACCTCAGGACTTACTCTTTGTCAGCCTAGTACTTATTCTGAACTGCTAGGCTATGGTGGCATAAACACACCAGCATCAGTTGTCAAGCGATGGTGAGGGGCAAACATAAACAAAGGCACACACATAAATATATATATATATATGTATGTGTGTATATATATATATATATATATATATATATATATATAT
>NC_068994.1:37119695-37126804 GCF_001194135.2 Octopus bimaculoides | reverse complement strand
TATATATATATATATATATATATATATATATATATATATATATATTGTGACATAATGTCTCTTACATGCCATCAAAGCATACACACAAACTCATATATGCACTCACTCAAACACAAACACACTGAATTAATCAGAGGTTAACTGCATCAAAAACTTTAAAGGAATTTTGATATGTGGGGATGAGCCAGACCTGGTTGAGATTTTCTTCTAGACATTCATGTTAACCTTTTAGTATTTAAACCAATCATATCTGGCCTAAATATTCTGTCAATTTTACATTCAAACTACCCAGATCTGGCCTCTCACACCTAATTTGGTCTCTCACACCTACTCTACAATGACATTCTAGAAATAAACAATCACATCATCAAAATCTCAAAGCTGAAAGATAATACATCTTTAGTTCAAAACGATGTAAACAAATAAGCATTACATTTGACTGAGTAATCTAAATGCTAGATGGTTGAGGTATAGAAAATGCCTAAATTTTCCATTAGGTTAATTTTAATTATATTTAAACAGTAGTAAAATAAATTAAAAAATTAAAAAAAACATTATTCTATCTAGAATTAAACAGATAATGTGAATATTTTTTACTTCATTTCTTTATTTCCATAATCTAATAAAACAAACTGACTTCATATACCGAAGGATTGCACTTATTATAAAACAATTATTAAAACCTAACCCATAGTCTTTTAGTTTCATGCACTGAAAACAATTGTCTTAGTCAGCAGTTAGATGCTCAAAAACCTATAGGTATAGACTTGACTTGTGATATGCATGTGTATGTGCACGTGTGTGTGTGTGTGTGAGTGCGCATGTGTGTGTATGTGTGTGTGTGTGTGTGAGTGCGCATGTGTGTGTATGTGTGTGTGTGTGTGTGTGGCTATTTTGGTATGTGTATATATATATATATGAAATCAGGTACTTCAGGTTTTTAACACATGTCCATTCAGGATTTTTGTATTTTTCTATGGGGGCATTCTAAAATATACACTATACATGCACATAGACACATAGACATATACACACATATATATATACATACATACATAAAACACACACATAAGGACACTTGCATTCACACATGTATTATTTATTAGCTCTGAAGCTATTTAAGTGACTCAAGGGCCTGGATTCATTTATGTAGTTTTACAGTTAATAAATAATATATTTGCTTAGCTTTATCTATTGAGTTCTATTTATTTATCTCATTTGTAAAAACACACATATACACACATACACATATATGTATGTATAAATGTGTGCGCATGTGCATATGTAAATATATACAGGTATATCTGCATGCGTGTGTGTGTGTGTATATATATACATATTATATACATATATACCATATCTATCTGTTATATGTATATATAAACATATATGTTATGTGTGCTTCAAGCTTGACTATTTAAAAGATGAATTATTTACTATGACATATATATATATATCTATATATATGCACATACATACATGCATATATATATATATGTGTGTGTGTATACATATATGTATGTATATATATATATATGTGTGTGTGAGTGTGTGTGTGTGTGTGTGTGTGTGTGTGTGTGTGTGTGTGTGTACATACATGCACATGCACATATATATATATATATATATATGTGCATGCATGTGCAGACACATACACGCATATACATATTTTATTGCCAAGAGACCCTAATTAGAAGCTGATGTCCAGTTTTGTGGATGGTGCAATTCTCAAGCCAAACAATTAGAATGGTGTAATAATTCAGTAGACAAAGTCATATAAAGCACTAAGTGACTGGTCTGGAAATAGCAGAAGAAAGTGGGAGTGGTAATATGTGATATTAAGAAACTAAACAGGAAACAAGCCACCAGGTGTTTCTATGGAAGAGAAGAGGTAGAGAGAGAGAGAGGAAAAGAGAGAAAACTCTGTTTGTTCCATTAGCTAGAAATAGCAATCAAATCTTCCTCAAAATACATCTGCTATTCTACTACCTCAAACAAGGAAGAACATACTGTAGTCAGGTTGAAATATGGTTGTAGAAAATATGAACTATTCATGGTTGGAATACATCAAGTCATATGCTTGATTGGAGCTGACTTGCAATAAGCAGCGATGGTATTAACAGTTTTACCTCCGCCTTAGCAAAAGCAGAAGTATTATTTTCAGTTGTGTTTGTTACATTTGTTTGTCTTTGGACAAAATATCTCAAGAACTGCTGGATAGATTCAGATGAAACTTTCAGGGATGTGTGTTTTTTTAGATATGTGTGTTAATTTAGATACTTTTTCCTTTGTCAGTTACTTATAGCATGTTGAATATCAAGGATCTCCATTTGGGTCTTCCTCTGTCGTTCTTACGTATCCTTCCTATGTCAGTTTTGTCCTTGACATTAACAAATTAGTTTGTTCTGTCTTTCTCCTGAACATTTGTTATTTATCTTTCCTCTTAATAATAGTCTTTGTATACTTTCTGCCCTTACAATGTAACCAATGTATTTTAGCTTACTGTTTTTTAATAGTTGAGAATAATGATTTTTTTAGTATTTGCTTGTTATAGCACTTTTTCATAAGTGTTACATTTTGTCCAAGATATTCTTAACATCCTTCTATATATCCACATTTCAAAAGCTTCTGGTTTTTCAGAGTTTTCAACTATACCCATGTTTCTGCACAATATAATAGAACATAGGTGACATTTCTACAGCATTTTTCTTGTTTAAGTACTTGACTGGTATATTATTTAATCAATGTCAAAAGGATGAAGGGCAGAGTTGACTTTGGTGATACTTGAATTTAGTATGTAAAAAGTCAGAATAAATAATACAAAGCAGTTATTTCTAATGCTCCAATAATTTTGCCAACTGACTGCTCTCTAGTTGTTTCTAGTATAAGGGAGAAGGCTTGAAATTTTGGAGGTGAGGTGGGGTAGTCAGTTAAATCAGTACTTGAGTGTTACTTTATATTAATGACTCTGGAGGGAGAAAGGATAACATTAATCTTAGTTTGATTTGAACTTGGAATGTAAGGCATTTTTTTGATACTGTAATGACCCTGAGAATTTACCACAGTAATAATAATAATAATAATAATAATAATAATAATAATAATAATAATAATGATGATGACACCAGACAGTGGTATTGATTATTGTCTCTCTCATTACTTCCTCTGGGACTTTTCCCATCAATTTTCCCTTCTTTCTCTGACAGGCACCTCAATCCCTTAGTCTTCCTAATCACACTTTCACCTCTGATGACAATGACGACAACGATGATGATGATGATGATGATGACGATGATGATGATGAGGAGGAGGAGGAGGAGGAGGAAGAGGAGGATATGTTTGTATGTGTGTTTGAATAAATCATCATCATCATCGTCGTCATTGTCATAGTCATCATTATCAAACTTTGGCAAGGTTGTTCTTCCTTATACTAACCTCTTCATACCCTGTACTGGTACTTTTTGCTTTTCTCCAGTGGTGGAGAAGTTTCTATGCTGCTTGCAAGACTATGAACCCCAAGAGAGGAGGTTTTATGCTAGGAGTTAAAGAGGTAAAGCAAGAGAGAAGAGGCCTGAGTAGAACAAGTTACCTGTAGTAGAAGGGTGGTTATATGGTTCCTCCTGTTTTATGAGAATGAGATTGAGATGACCAAGTGAATGGGGAAGAGATAAAATAGTGATGATGAGGTGTCTGAGTGAACCCTCAGGATATGAGATGAGCAGAAATGAGTGGAGGCAGAACTAGATATTTGGGTGAGTAGAGGTTGCAGGTGTGTATGTGGAAGTGAGTGGTGGCATTGGGTGAGGAGGTGAATAGAGAGAATGAAGAACAAGTTGAGTGGATGTGTGGGAGACAAGTGGTATCATAGAAACACTTCAGTAAGAGAGATGAAGTGGGTATAAGTATCTTAAGGAGGAAGCTGGACAAAGGCATTTTATATATAATAATACAAATGATATGTGAGCATATGCATATATACATACATATATGTACATACCTACATCTACATGTATATATAAATGCATATCCGGGCACATGACGTCAAAAAAACGTGGACAAAAAAGGAACGGGAACATAAACAAAACACACAAAACGAACTTTTTTTCGGACAACAGAATAAACATATAGGAAAGCAGACAAGCCACATATAGTACTTTTCCTTCATCAGCTACCTCTATTCTAAACTAGGGGTTTACACACACACACACACACACACACACACACACACAGCATTCCCAGAACTTAGTTTCTCTGAGTTGGGTGAGTCTTCCCACAAACAGGTGGTGGTGTTGGTGGAGGTCATGCTAGTGGAGGTGGTGGTGTTGGTGGTAATGATAATGATGATGATATAGACAGGCAGTTAGATGAATTGCTTCATAGAAGAGCCATTTTAGTCCATATAATACCTGTGATATTCATCTAACTTCTGATTTCATATGATGTTAAAATTTTTGTCATTGGCATCATTCCACTGCAACTGTCTAAATGTTAGTTATGAGTATTAGTCGTTGGTGAGTTATTAGATGTCTCTCTTTTATTTATTTTATTATTCATTTGATTTTAATTTTATTTCTCTCTATTTGTTTATCTATTGTTAAACTGTCAAGCATATGGGTCTATTGTTTAACTTATCGACATAAGTTGCTATTAGTCACTTTTATGTTCAATTTCTCTGTTTGTCTATAAATTTGTGAGTTTCATTTATTCTCCAAATGATTTTTTTTTTTTGTTCCTTTCTTTTGTCATCGAGGTTAGTTATGAATATATGGAGATGTTTGTGATATATTTATAAAGTAGGTTTAAAATATCTTTCTCGTACAGATCTGTTGAATTTAAATTCTTTACAAGTTTCATGTATTTAACTATATTATGAGGAAACATGCAGCAAGATAATAAGTTAAAAATAATATAATTATATGAAATAACATTGTGATATATCATTCTCAATAAAATGCCTGCTTCCCATACTGGCATGGGTGGGAAGGTTTGACAAGAGCTGGCCAGCTAGGGAGCTGCCCAGGTTCCAATTGTCTGTTTCGGCATGATTTCTATAGCTGGTTGATCTTCCTAATGTCACCCACTTCACAGAATGCACTGGGTGCTTTTTATATGACACCAGCATGGGTGCTTTTATGTGGAACTGGTGCAGGTGCTTTTACATGCCACTAGCATGGATGCTTTTATGTGACACCAGCACCCACACAGGAGGTCCTTCTTTTGAGGAAGAGAAGGACCTCCTGACTGAGGGCTCATGCTGGTGTCATGTATGTATGAGGTGGTAACAAAAGGTTCCCGGACTAGTTACGTTTGATAAAAAATGATCAATTTATCTAAGTTTTAACATCATCTCCTTCAAAACAGTCACCTTGCACAGCAATACACAGGTCCCAGCATTCCTGCCACTTTTGGAATCTGGCCTGGAAGTTGTCTTCCATAAGCAAGTCGAGGACCTTCTCGAATTCACACTGGATCTCAACAATGGTGCTAAAACAGCGACCTTTGAGCTGCATTTTCATCTTGGGAAGATATGGAAGTCTGCAGGTGCTAAATCTGGTGAATAGGGCGGGTGCAGAAGTGATACCATGTTGTTTTTGGAGAGGAATTCATGAGTGAAGAGAGCTCAGTGACAGGGTGCATTGTCATGAAGAATCCAAGTCTTCACGCTCCACAGATCCGGTCACTTTCATTGAATGTCCTCCCTCAAATGCTTCAAAACACTGTTCATTGTCTTCTGACGATCCTCATTTATAAGCTAATGAATTTTCTCCACATTTCTGGAGGTGACGCACATGGTAGGTCTTCCAGATTGCACATTGGCTTTAATGGATGTTCTACTTTTCAGGCACCTGTGCCACTCAAAACATTGTGTACAATCCATTGCTTTGTTGCTGTAAGCTTGCATGTGTATGTGCCTGTGTGTGTGCAATTAGTGTGCTGCACTTTGCAAGATCATGAAGGTGAAATTTCAGGAATATTACTTCATTTGTGTCTAATATCTATGTTTAAAATTTCATTAACAGCAAAAATATATAAATTTTCATGGTGGTTATGGTCTCATTTATGCCCCCTAACTTTCAGACATATACTTCATTACATCTGTCCTTATGCATAGAATATAATTTCCAAATTTCATAAAGATCCATTCAATACTTTTGACCTAGTTTTGGATCATAAAAAATGACTAAAATTTGGGAGTTAAGGCCCCCAGTAGGAGTCTTAGAATACTCGTGAGAAGCAGAAACTTTGATAATACTTCTTGATGTGTGTCAATTACCCATGATTGAAATTTCATCAACATCAGAAATTTTTGAATTTTCATGGGGGGTTCTGCCTCCTTTAAGCCACCTCAAATTCAAATTAAATATACTGCATTATGCCCACCTTTATGCATTGAATCTAAGTTCCAAATATCATAAGGATCCATTCAGTAAGTTTGCTACATGAACTTGTATGAAACATTTGGCATTACCCTTCTCCCTAGGCTTGGATTTTGTATTCCAAATTTCATGAGGATCGGTGCAGTAATTTTCAAGTCTATAAGTAACACACGAACACACATAAATACATTGACTTTTATATAATAGATATGAATATGCACATATACATGCATGGATATATATATTTGTGTGTGTGTGTGTGTGTGTGTATTATATATACACAGAAAAATAGATTGATAGATACAATCGAGAGGACAAGCAAAAATATGAGACACTGCCTTGAAGAATTTTTTGTTGAATGGACTGACTCCAGTACTTGTTTTTGATAAGTCTGGTACTTATTCTATCGATCTCTTCTTGTCAAACCAGTAAGTTATGGGGATGTAAATAAACTAACACCAGTTGTCAAGCAGTGAAGGGGGAGAAACACAGACACAAAGACACACACATACACTTACATATATGTATATATACGATTGATTTCTTTCAGTTTCTGTCTACTAAATCCACTCAGAGGCTTTGGTTGGTGTGCGGCTATAACAGAAGACACATGCCAAGTTACCACGCAGTGGGGCTGAATCCAGGACCATGTGCTTTGGAATCAAGTTTCTTACCACACAACCACACCTGCACCTATATATATATATATATATATATATATATATATATATA
>NC_068994.1:37118574-37119607 GCF_001194135.2 Octopus bimaculoides | reverse complement strand
CTGCACCTATATATATATATATATATATATATATGTACACACAATATATATACATAATATATATATATATATGTATGTATGTATGTGTGTATTTATATATGTATCTGAGATATATATGTGAGATAATAGTGTCAGTATTAATAGTGAAAATATTAAACTGAAAGTATCTCACATTACAATAGAGAGATGTTATTGTTTCACTTTTGACACGTAAAACTGCACTAGTGTAAGAGATTAGAGATTGCTCTGGGCTCGCATTAAGCAAGAAGTTGAAAATCTTTTAGCCCATGACACTGCATGACCCTAAGTAAGACATGTGTAAAATTTGAATGGAAACGGTTGTGTAGTTCTCAAGTTTTAAGGATTCACATAGACAGACAGACACAGAGACAGACACACATTTTCATTTTGATATATATAGATAGATAGATATATATATAGCTAAATCTATATCTGTACACACATATATATGTATATACACACACATGTATATATTCTTACATAAACATATGTATATATATATGATGGTACTCCATCGGTTACAACAAGGGTCCCAGTTGATCCAATCAACAGAACAGCCTGCTCGTGAAATTAACGTGCAAGTGACTGAGCACTACGCAGACATGTGTACCCTTAACATAGTTTTCAGGGAGATTCAGCATGACACAGTGTGTGACAAGGCTGGCCCTTTGAAATGCAGGTACAACAAAAACAGGAAGAAAGAGTGAGAGAAAGTTGTGTTGAAAGAGTACAGCAGGGTTCACCCACTGCCAGAGCCTTGTGGAGCTTTAGGTTTTTTTTTTTAGAGTCAACCTAGCTAAAACCAAAATCCTAATAAGTAGGAAGGTAGATAAAACACAAACCCCTTCAGGTAGATGGCCCTGCTCAGTATGTAGAAAAGGAGTAGGTAGTAACTCTATAAGATGTACCCGGTGCAAGCTATGGACACATAAGAGGTGCAGCAACATCAAAGGCAGGTTAACTAGCAAGTTAGTTTTTGTTTGTGGCAGATGTTCAGGTGCAATAAAGACTG
>NC_068994.1:37114579-37117191 GCF_001194135.2 Octopus bimaculoides | reverse complement strand
TATGTATGTATGTATGTATGAATGTTTTTGAAGAAGATTTCTTTAAATCAAAGATTATTAATTATAAAAAAAAAATATCTCAAACAAGCAGAATGACACAAAACGTTTGAAAAGAAGCTCCCATATTGTGTTAAGCACTTTAGCTGTTTACATATATACACATTACACAGAGTGGAGGTGTGTGGCTTAGTGGCTGGGGTGTTGGACTCATGATCGTAAGATTGTTGTTTCGATTGCTGGACTGGGCAATGTGTTCTTGAGCAAAACACATCATGTCACATTGCTCCAGTTCACTCAGTTGGCAAAAGTGAGTAATCCTGTGACAGACTGGCATCCCAAACATGTGGGGAATTTGTACACCATAAACCTGCTCTTATGTGGAAAACCTGCTCTTATGTGTCGCCCTGACTCTAGAAGTTCACTTTACTTCACGTTTTACTTACATCACACACACACGTATACCCATGCATATATATGCATATGTGTGACACGTAAAAGCACCCACTACACTCTCTGAGTGGTTGGCGTTAGGAAGGGCATCCAGCTGTAGAAACTCTGCCAAATTGGATTGGAGCCTGGTGTTGCCATCCGGTTTCACCAGTCCTCAGACAAATCGTCCAACCCATGCTAGCATGGAAAGCGGACGTTAAACGACGATGATGATGATGATGTATGTATGCTCTCTATCTTGTTTTACTTTAGAATATATTTTGAGTAGCCACCTGCTTGGTAGCAGGGTCATATATATATGTATGTCTGTGTGCATGTATGTATATATTCAGAAATTTAAAAGCAATACTGTGAGTTAAATAAGGTTGTAAACACATTTTTTCTGTACTAGCGATGGGAGGGGAAAAAAAGATGACTTTTTGACTGCTCCACAGAGAAACTGTAACCACCTTGTTTTCCAAATCAATAGCACAGACCAGCTGCCTATAAAGCAGTCATGATTTAAGCAAACATCATGCAGATAACCTATTTTGTGTACTTGTGCCTTTAATACTTGTCATTAATGAAACAATATTTATTTATGTACAATACACTGAATAAAAAGAGCTAGAATAAACTTAAACATTATAAAGTCTAACTGTGAAATGACTAAGACAGTAAATACATTGTTTCTAGAGAAAAAGATGTTTTCATATTCACTTAATGACATTTTGTGATATTTAAATTTATTTAAGTCTTTATCTATGCTGTATTGTAAATATGTATTATATGCATTTATATATACATATACATATGTGTGTGTGTGTGTATGTGAGCGTGCATGTATGTATGTATGTATGTATAAATATATATATATATATATATATATATATATATATATATATATATATATATATATATATATATATAACTACACACACACACATGTATGTAAATATAAATCATTATCATCATCACGTCATGGGATATGGACATCAAATGATGGTAATGATATATATATATACATATATGTGTGTATGTATATATATATGCGTATATATGTGTATGTATATATATATATATATATATATATATATATATATATATACGTACACATACATATATTCTCACACACACATGCACACATACACACCCACACACATGCAAGTGCATAAGCACAAGTATATATATATTTTTATTGTTTTCTTTTTACCACATAGTTCTGTGCGGACCCTCACTCTCCCTTCCCACACGGTGTGCTGTCATGGAGATTGTTAAGCTAAAGAAATATCTGGGCATTTGCTAAAGGACTTCCTGAGAGACTGTATCCAGAATAATCTCTAGACTCAAACTGTGAAAAAGCCAGATGAGATAGCACAAGGCAACCCCTCCTATCCACCACTTTGGACTGCTACGTTCATTATTCACGTACATACACACACAACATACATACATATATATAGGCACAATATGTATGTGTCTATATATATATATATGTATATATATATATATATACACACACACATATATATATACATATATAAAGATATATATATATATATATAAAATCTGAGTAAGAAGAAAAATTACTGTGAGTATCAGCTACCAAATGCTATTGCTATGTTACAGTCGGATGTTTTCTGTCACTGGATATGCATGAGGAAATCTGTAAATATCCAAAATATTAATAAGAACAGATGGATTGAACATGTTTTGTAGCATAACAGAACAATTGCTTCAATATGTCATTACCAGCTGTTCATGGCTGAATATGCATGTGTGTGTGTGTTTGTGTGTGTGCATGTATATATATATATATATATATATATATATATATATATATATATAAACACACACACACATATGTCTATACATATACAGGTATATGATACGCAGAAAAATGGGTTATTTCACCTGGATTACTAATCCCTTATTAATTCCTCTTTGTTTGATAAGAAAATGGACTGCCTGTGAAACTACATAAACAACTCAATACAAATCAGCAGAGTAATTAATATATTTTAGCAAAATGCCAACTCCAACAGGTGTATATTTGCTTCATTTCATCAAAGGATTTGTAACTAAGTGGCCTCATGCCTATGTAAAAACAATAATCATTATGTAATTAATTTATCTGGATATTTATTTTCCACTTATCTTATTTACTTGTAATTATTATCTCT
>NC_068994.1:37107868-37109113 GCF_001194135.2 Octopus bimaculoides | reverse complement strand
ATATATATTTATTTATTTATACACATACATACATATGTATGTATGTATGTATGTACATATATAGGTAGGTATATAATTTTAAAAATATATCATACAAAGTGGAACATATAGTGAGTAATAATAATAATAATAACGATATAAAAGAACTTATACCATTCCTTTTACATTGCAGTTAATTAATTCCAAAGTACATTATTAGACTCAAATAATTTCAAAATACAATAAGTATTTTAAAACAGATTATCTCAAACAAACTATTTCAAAATACATTATTACATATTTTAAAATATATCAAATCGAAAATATAATACTAAAATAAAATCATTTCAAGATTTTGTATTTTAAAGTTCATTTTTACATTCAAAGCTTTTCAAAATACATTATTAAACAATTCAAAGCATATAAATGCAAAATTACACAATTCATTCCCAAATACATCATTACAAACTACTTTCACTTCTTAAATCTTTTTATTGATTCTTTTTTTATTGTAAGACCTAAACCAAATTTGAATCATTAACCAGTTACTAATACTTAATTTTATATTGTTTATGAATATTTATAAAACATAGCGCAATAAGCTGGCAGAAATATTAGCATGCTGGGCAAAATGGTTAGTGGAATTTTGTCTGTCTTTACATTCTGAGTTCAAAATTCTGCCTAAGTCAACTTTGCCTTTCTTCATTCAGGGTCGATAACATAAGTACCAGCTGAGCACTGGGGTTGATGCAAGCAACTTATAATCTCCCCACAAATTGTTAGTCTTGTTCCAAAATTTGGAACAAATATTTATAACATATATTTTCCCTTAAATTTTTTGAATAGTTAAAATACAGAAATTTATATTCATACATATTTTGGGGTTTACTAGCCTATATACTACTACTTCCTTTGGCATTTGCTTGTCTATACTGATGTTACTTTCAGCAGACAAACTATATACTAAATGAAGGCTAATAAGCCATTACACATGTACAATGCAATGAATATCTTCTACAAGATGTGAAACCAGTATGTACTTATGGATTTTAGAACATCTAATTATGTATTTTTGTAAATGTTGTTGGAATTGTCAACTGCTATATAAAAGGAATAGTGCAGTTTCTTCTTTTTCTTAAGCACATACACATATACATACACACACATACCTGCATAAACACAGATATATATACATGTGTGTAAAGTATGTGTATATCTATCTGTCTACCTATATATATATTTATATATATATATATATATATATAT
>NC_068994.1:37085708-37107327 GCF_001194135.2 Octopus bimaculoides | reverse complement strand
TATATATATACATATATATATATAAAATCAAAATCAGCAACAGGATATCCAGAGGTGATGCAGTATGACTGTTTCAAGCAGCTCCATTTAATTGAACAATGCACTCATAACATCAATTTAAATGCAGGGCTATCTTCAGTTGCATAAATAAATAAATAGAATTTTTTAATCAGTCGGACACATTTCTATAATTTTACTTAGATCTTCTAATAGAGTAAGAAGATAGACAAAGTCCACGCTGTTGTTACTTCAGCTTAGAAATTTCTAAGACATCAGGAAAAAAATTTGTTTGGGTCATAGCTTGTCACTGATTTTGGTTCTTTTTTTTATGTATTAGTCTTGTTTATCAAATCTAAGACTAGAGAATAGTGTCTGTTAGGAAAGGGCATGAGGGAGTTGATAGATTCATAGTGGGTATAGTCATAAAACTTGTCAAGATTATTTTGAAGTAATATAAAGTAACTGGGTATAACGAGGTTGGGTAATGGAAGACCTCAAATCAAGATGTTACTTTCCAGTTAAAGGGGCAAGATACTAATAAAACCAAAGATGATAATACAGAAGAAATGTTATCATGGGGTACTATAGGTGATTGATTTAAACAATATTGTTATATTGTATAAAGATAAAATTTAGGGTTATAAAAAAATATTATAACCAAAAAGATAAATTTTGAATAATTTTGTGGTTTTATATATATATATATATATATATACAAATATATTATCATCATCATCATTTAATGTCTGTTGTCCATGCTGGTATGGGTGGATGGTTTGGTTTGACTGGAGCTAGCAAACTGGAAGGCTGCACCAGACTCCAGTCTGATCTGGCATGGTTTCTACAGCTGGACATCCTTTCTAACACCAACCACTCCAAGAATGCAATGAGTGCTTTTATGATGAAGCCTCTGCCTATATGTAAATTATTCTAATCTTAAAATCATTCTGATTTCTAAACATCATTTTGAATTTCATTCCATAAATTCACAGAATAATAAAATTCAATTCATTGTCTCTTTAACTCATCAGATTTATATTCACTCATTTCATTGATTTTTCAAGAAATTGTCTTTCCTTTTTTTTTTTTACTCATTGACTTCCCTCCATTTTCATGCCATTAATATATATATACTTCTTCAAGTTCTACCTGACTGCCACAGTTCTAATCCTATTACCAATGCCACTATCTTTGTATAAGTATTAGTGTTTGTGCATTTCTATGTGTGATTGCATTTGAGTGTCTTCATGTGTATCTTTATGCTAATGTGTGCACAGAATTGAAAAAGCATATCCAATCAGTTATCCTTACGTTGTGTATACAATGGAAATGGGGTAAATATGACCTGATGTTGCATAGACAACTTAATGTGGCATGCATAGCTCAGTAATGGAGCCACAAGTGTGACTGTGTGGCAAGAAGATTACTTCCTAACCACATGGTTCCAGTTCAGTCCTACAGCATGGCACCTTAGTCAAGTATTTTCTACTATAGCCTTGGGCCAACCAAAGCATTGTGAGTGGATTTGGTAGATGGAAATTGAAAGAAGCCTATCATATACAAACGCGCGTGTGTGTGTGTGTGCATGTGTGTGTGTGTCTATGTGTGCATGTCTTTGTGTCTTTGTTTGTCCCCCACCACCACTTACAACAAGTATTGATATGTGTATGTCCCAGTAACTTAGCAGTTCAGCAAAAGAGACTGATAGAATAAGTACTAGGCTTAAAAATAAGTCCTAAGGTTGATTTGCTTGACTAAAACCCTTCAAAGCAATGCCCCAACATGACCGCAGTCCAATGACTGAAACAAGTAAAATAAAAAAGATAAATGTTTGGTAATTTTGTTCATAGTATTTTATTTTATAGTTGTTAATCTTTTATCTTTAATCTTTTACTTGTTTCAGTCATTTGACTGTGGCTATGCTGGGGCACCACCCTGAAGAATGTTTAGTCAACCCCAAAACTTTTATTTAAGCCTCTTACTTATTCTATTGGTTTCTTCTGCTGAACCTCTATGTTATGGGGATGTAACCACACCAACACCGGTTGTCAAGTGGTGATGGGGATAAACACAGACACACATATTTATGTAGATATACAACAGGTTTCTTTCAGTTCCTATCTACCAAATCCATTCACAAGACTTTGGTTGGCCTGAGGTTATAGTAGCAGATACTTACTACTCAGTGGGACTGAACCTAGAGTCCTGTAATTGGGAAGCAAGCTTTTTATCACACAGCCATGCCTGTAGTAGTGTTTTTTAGTTATTTAGCTCCAGTTCAGCTGCCACCAAACAGATCTATGCACAAAGGTATTCCAGCTGTACCTCCATTATCTTTTTGTAGGTCTAAGACTATATGGCCCAACATGTCCAAATTTTCCCTTATCATTGTAGAGTGTGATTTTGAAGGAGATATGACTGTTATTTCTAGTAGGTTATGGTTTTCTTCATAATTAGTTAGGTGTTGTGCAAGTGTATATGAGTGTTTCATTTGTGAGTGTTTCCCAATGTTAGTATTACTAATTTGAATGTTTGAGTTATAACAATTAGCTCTGAAAGTATGGTAGCTACCAAACCTTTAGATTTTGTTATTGCTATTGTTATTGTCATTACTTCAGCTGTTGTTTTGTTGTTGTTGCTGTTGTCGTTATTGTTGTTGTTACATTATTTTTTTTATTTATTGTGTCATTGCTGTATGTTAGTTGTTGTTGTTGCTCAAGTAAAACTTGACGGAGTACATCTCATTCAAATCCAAAGCCAGTTAATTACAACCCTCCCATTTTTATTCAGGCATAGTGTACTTAGGCTATACGACCAATGTATTTATTTTACCTAGGATTTTATTTGAAGATTTAACTGCTATTTCTAACTTAACAAGCAACCACGTAGAGGATCTTTCTTAATCATTCGCAAATGTTATCAGCAATCTGGTCTTCAGACAATGTTCATCATCATCATCATCATCATTGTTTAACATCAGTTTTCTATGCTAGCATGGGTTGGATGGTTTAACAGGAACTGGTGAAATGCAGGACAGTGTTAGGCTCTAATATCAGCTTTGGTAATATTCTTACAGTTGGATGCCCTTCCAAATGCCAGCCATATTACTGCATGCATGTGTTGTGCTGTTATTTGCGTGTTTTGTATGAATGATGCTATAAAGTGGTTGCTTGTAAGAAAGGAACCATGGCAATAACATTCTGCCACATCTATTTAGGACCCTCTCTGTTCCTAGATATTTTAAGACTGAAGTAATGTTCACAGCAAAATGAACCCTAGAATTCGTTAAGTTTATGCTACTTTTGACTCCCTAAATGATCCTGGCAATAGAATGTCAAATTCAAATCTGTGATAATATAAGTTGATGCCATTTTCTTATATATGTTATTGTTCATATCAAATGAAAGAGATAAATATTTTAAAACAATATGTTACTCTTGAGTGTCATAGGTATTAAGAGAAGGGACATGTTGCAGGTGTTTTATAGCCCAAAGCCTCTGCAGCCATAAACAGCAACTAGGCTTCCCTTTATGATTTCCTTCCACTTAGGTTTCATGTGATCTTAATATTATCTTAACTGAAATTACTTGTTCTCTTGTGTTTATCTTACTCCTTCTGTACATATCTACATCAACTGTCATCAGCCGCTAAATTCATACTCATCTTTGCTCCCCATATATCAATAATTCTCACCATATTCCTAGCTAACAGTCATTACTTAATACAAAATTGTTTTCAGCTTGTGTTTTATGTCATCGTCATCTGTCCAACAAATCTTGTTCAATTTCTTCTTCATTTATTGGAATGTCTCCATTTATATTTTACTGCTGCTCACAACCAGTCTTCTTAAATGTCATCTATCCTTTAACTGTGGATGAAGAAACACTTTATTGCAAGTAGCTGAAGAAATTTCAAAATTGTCTTCCCACCATAAAGAATTCTTGTCATAATGCTAAGGCCAGTACCACTTAGCACTGATTAAGTTGCAAATATATAGAAAATAGAAACATAATAAGCAAATCACTGTCTTTAAGCTATGTTTTCTCCTATTATTAATTGTTTTAATGCAATCAGTATATGGGAAGTGCTGATTCTCTTCCAGCCTGCTTGAAATCCAAGTACATTCTTTGGTCCTTAACAACTGTTTTCTTCATACATTCCAAGCCTTTGGCCATTGAATATTTCAGTGAGGATGTAAGTGAAGCCAGCATAGTGACAACATAACTTCTATCACCTCTTCAAGTAGCTGAAACAGTAAATCAGAGGCTGTGTCTTAGATTGTATTATCAAAAAACTTATGAAGTAGCATCATTTATAAACTATTTTATTATTTACAATAAATATTTTTCTGTTTCCATTTGAAATAAACATTTCTGATTTAAATCAAGGCCAGGACTTTTGAGGGGAGGGGGGTTGATCAATACTACTGACTCCAACATTGGCATGAATATTTGTAGATGTTGATGAGTCTCATGATTACTTCAGATTTATGTTTTAGATGTTATTCAGTGATTTTGTGTGGCCATGAAGCTTTTTGAGAATTTTGGATTAGCCTTTCAAGAATTTTCAAACTGCATATGAGTGATAAATTTCTCTAATATTAGTTTATTTGAGTTTTGGTTGGATATCTTAAAAGTTCTAATTTCAATAAATTTTCCCACCTTTTAGATTCTAAGATCTTGATAGGCACTGGCATGAATATTTGCAGAAGTTGGTGAGTGCTTCAGGCCCAGATATGTTTTAGATGTTGGACTGTGATTTTGCTTAGCCATGAGGCTTTTTGAAAATTTTAACTTAGTCTTTCAAGAATTTTCAAGCTGTGCATATGAGAGTGATAATTCTCTGTGATATTTGTGTATTTGGGTTTTGATTGGGATTCCTAAAAATTCTAATTTCAATAAATTTTCCCAGCTTCCAGATTCTAAGAATCTAACTAGCATTGACATGAATATTTGCAAATGTTTGTGATTGCCATGATTACTTCAGGACCAAATATATGTTTTAAATGTTCAACTGATTTTGTTTAGCCTTGAAGCTTTTTGCTTTCCTTTTTGCTTTTGGAGTGTCTGGTGGCAGGTGGCAGAAAAGGGTCGCAATTGTGGTCAAGGTGGGGGAATGTACATTTTGCATTTCATATTCCTGTCTCCTTTGAGTTGATTTCAGTGGCTGATTTTTGTAGAATACCTGATATAGACATTTGCCTGATTTCGTTGTCTGGGTGTGATATTTGAGGTTGTTATAGTGGACACAGGGTATGGTGTAACCTTTGTTAATCATTGATGGTGCTAATTACTCTAAATAGTGTTTTACTGTTAGATTTGTGGTTTCTATAGAATACATATGTTTTCCAGTTTTCTGTTTCTTTTTATGGCTTATTTATGTTTTTATTGTTATTTCTTTCTTGAGTGTTTGATGCTGAATTTTATTTCAGTTCTATATGATTTTGGTGTATTGTGTTTGATGTCATTCCTGGTTTTTATGAGATTGGCTATTTCTGGTTTGTAATTGCAGCTATATATATATATTTTTTTTTTTCATGTTGCCTTATGGGATATCTCTTTTAGAAGTGTTTATAATTATTTTGTTGAATGTATGTACTGGAGTATCTATATTAGTGATTCAAGTATTGTTGAACTCTGAAACCTTGATTCTGTTTCTTCATGAAACTCACTCCATTGTGCTTTTTTGAAGTTTGCAAAGTGCTTTTGCTTTCTTCATTGATTTTCTTCATTGATATGTGAGCGTATTGTGATAATAATTCATCAAGGAAAAGTTGAGGAATTGTTTGCTACGTGGCTGTGGAAGCTAGGAGTGGAACGGAATACAATGTCTGAGAAAGAGTTGTTGAAGTTTGCATGATGAGGTATATGTGTATGTATCAGTGTGAATTGTTTAGAAAGTAAAGGGTGTTTAGTTGTAATGCTGTTATGTTATTATTTTGTAGTCTACCATTTGGGAACCAGGAGATGTTGATTGCATTCAAACCTTCTCGAATGATGGTATTGTGAGAGTGTTAAATTGTTATATCCTAGATGGAGTGTGCATCCTGGTGGAATAGTTTGTGAGGTTAGTAATTGTACACACACTCAAACACGCAGAGATAGACTGATAGGTAAACAGATAGACAGATAGATAGGCAGACAGACAGATGGATGGGCAGACAGACAAACATATAGATTGTTAGGTAGACAGACAGACAGATAGATAGATAGATAGATAAATAGATAGACAGATAGATAGATAGATAAGTAGGTAGGTAGGTAGGTAGGTAGATAGATAGATAGATAGATAGATAGATAGATAGATAGATAGATAGATAGATAGATAGATAGATAGATAGACTGATTGATCGATTGATTGATCTACGCATTTGGTGAAATTGTTAACTGTACAAATACATGCATACATGCAAACTGATAGATAGATAGATAGATAGACTGATTGATAGATTGATGTTTGCATGCATGTATGTATGTGTGTGTGTGTGTATGTATGTATGTATGTATGTATGTATGTATGTGTTTGTATGTCTCTATTACAGTAATGCTTCATATTATTGGCATTTTATTTTGGAAACCTGCATTTCTAGTAAAGTGTCATTTCCTATTAGTTCATGAATGTCATTTATAACATCTAAATATTGAACACATGTATTTATATATGTAATTAAACTATTATGATGAAAGGGTCTGTCTAGTTTGATTTGAATATAATTTGGAAAGCTGGGAATTGTGTATTCAGGAAGTAAAAATGTTTCTTGAATTATTACTGTATGAATGTCTGAATATTGCGTTTGATAATAATATATTTTTTTTTTAGTTTAAAAAAGATGTTTTAAATGTTATGTTATACTATACTGTATTGCACAATTTTTAGATTTTTCTTTTGTGTGTGAGTGTGAAGCATTTATTTATAAATGTATTCTATGCAGACCTGTAATATTGAAAAGGGAGAAACAACACTGCTTCCTGCTTATATCATTGCTGTTTTTGATGTCAATGTTATTGTAAACTTGTATATTTTTTCAGTCTGTTTGTAAATCATGTTGCCCATTATTACTTGTGTAAATATTAAGTAGACTTTGTAAAACACTTACTGTTATAGGGGTTTAAAGCCTGTTTCATGCAGAGGCATGACTTCTGTCATTCTCTGAAGGTATTCACATGTGATGAGAGAAATTTTTCTGTGAAGTTATTCTAAGTCTTCTAGTTGTGACCATTTTTATCTTCTTTTCTGACATATCATGTTCGCTATTGATTTATCATTTATATGATAAACTAATAGTGGCTGTGTGGTTTGGAAGTTTGTTTCCCAACCACATGGTTTCACGTTCAGTCCCACTGTTTGGCACCTTGGGCAAGTGTCTTCTATTATAGCTCCCAACCGACCATAAGCTTTGTGAATGCATTTATTAAACAGAAACTGAAAGGGTGGCAAGCTGGCAGAAACATTAGCATGCCGGGCGAAATGTTTAGCGGTATTTGGTCTGCCGTTACGTTCTGAGTTCAAATTCCACTGAGGTCGACTTTGCCTTTCATCCTTTTGGGGTTGGTTGATAAATTAAGTACCAGTTACGTGCTGAGGTCGATGTAATCGACTTAATCCCTTTGTCTGTCCTTGTTTGTCCCCTCTTTGTTTAGCCCCTTGTGGGCAATAAAGGAATAAGAAACTGAAAGAAGCCGGTCGTGTGAGTGAGTGTGTGTATGTGGGAGGGGGGGGGTGCATCCACATGTGTTGATGTGACTCTGCATGTGTATACATTTGTGTTTCTTTGTCTTGACATCGCATAGTTGTTGTAACTGAAAAACCATTCGTTTCCAGTATTTTGCGGAAACATAGCTGGTCATGGAGAAATATTAACTTGCTCGGAAACGATTAATGGTTGATGGTAGAAAGAGCATCCAGCCATAAAAATCTGTCTTAATAAACTCTGTCTGAAAGGTGTACATCAAAACGATAATGATTACGATGTCATAAAATTGCATAGAAGCATCTTTGCCAGCTTGAGTACACTAGTTATCTACCCTGGCACTCATTATTAGGTAATTCCCTCCCATAACATTTAGTAATTTCCTCTTAGTAAAACATTCTAAAGTTCAATCATGATTGATCATCTTACTAGAAATAGCTGGGAAATATTACTCAAATTAAAATCTACTAATTTATAAAAGAAGAGTATTGGGTAATATGGCTCTACATGCAGTATGAGTAAAAAATGGTTTGACCAGAAAATTTGACTGCCAACACTAACACCACCACTACTACTATCTACCATCACCACTACTTACCACCACCACCACCACCACCACCACTACTACCACCCCTACCATCACCAAAACCACCACCATCATCACCAACATGATAAGGTATGTATTGAAGTCACTACAATGTTTAGTTGAAGAACTAGCAATATTTGTCAACTCTGGTGATTTATTCAACACTGTTCGCTTGAATAATGATACAATAGGATCTTATGTTCATAATAATTGGAAGACATTTTGGAATTAAAAAAAATTCCCTTGTTTTTCTTTCGTTTTTTTTTTTCAGTTTTTAACATTAACAAATGATTTTCATTCATGACAAAAAGAAGACTTTGTGGTGATGTGCAAACCATAAAAAAAACCCAGAAAATGTAATACTTTGTTACAAAAAAAAAAATACTAAATCAATAGGCTGATATAATCAGTAGGATGTGTAATGTGAATTTAAGTGTGGCATTGCTATTGTTGTTGTTGTTGCTGATGTTTAGCCCTAGGTCAGCCCTGATCAGGCAGACATATGGCAGATCAATAAATGAAAGTATTTCAGTAAGGACCATCCTGTCTGTATTTTTCATATGTGCTGAGAACCTAGGGACAATTTGATGAAGAATTGGCTGTTATTTCTAGCATATCATGTCTCCAAACACATGCTCCTTCATAAGATTGGTATGTCTGGTTGAAAGTTTAATCTTGTTGCAGTCATTGGACTGTTGTGCCATCATTGGCACTGTCTTGAAGGATTTTAATTGATAACATCATACCCAGTACACATTTTTAAGTCTGGATATTCTGTTGCTGATCATCTAATTTATGAGGTTGTAAACCAACCAACAACAGTTCTCAAGCAGTGAGCTAGGAATAAACACAGACACAAAAATACACACATGCACACACACATACACACATGACCGACTACAATGCAGTTTCTGTCTATCAAATTCCCTTGCAAAGCATTGGTCAACCTGGGGTTATAGTAGAAAACACTTACTTGTTCCAGGTGCTGTGCAGTGCAATTGAACCTAAATTCATGTGGTTGCAAAGTGAGCTTCTTAGCCATGCAGCCATTCCAGAAACACTAAAATTCACTTAAGATCTGGTTATCTGGTTGTAACAATTAGATTTGACTTTGATAATGAAAGGTAATTAATTAAAATTTTTCTTGCATTATCACTGTATTGTCCAAAATCAGGCTCTTACCTTCATTGTATTTTCTTTTTAATCAACTTAAATTTTAAATCAATAACAATTTTTAATCAATTTAAATTCCAGAGTTATCTCTCTTGGCATTCTTTATGAGAACTAGCCATTCAGACAATGTCTTTTTTTTTTCCTCCTTACAGTAGATGTAATTTGAACAACTTAATACTATTTTTTTTTTTGTTTATCACATTAAATATATTGTCACCCACTTTACTGATTGTTTTTCATACAGCAGGCGTCTCTGAGAATCCCCCATCTCAACCCCTCTCCCCAGTCATCATTCTATTAGAAGTGATACGATTGGTCGGATGAGTAATGTGAATTTAAGGAATAGCTTAAACCAAAGTAAGATAAGATGTGGCTAGAAATAAGAGGATTTATGTGTTGTCTGCAGCGAGAGAAATGTTGTGGATATGTGATTAGTCAATATAATAAATACAACGTGGACATTGTGAGCAGTTGGTTGATAGAGAAAGGAGCTGTGTGGGGAGATAAATCAGAGAAAATACACATTAAGGCAGTATTTTGAATAAAGAAATTAGAAGTAACATGAATATTGAAAAAATGGTTTCTTTAGGCCAATCCAAACACTGACAAATTGGAAGAGGCTGGTGTAAAGATTTGAATAGTATAATGTCTCTTTCTCTATCTGTCTATATATCTCTCTCTTTCTTTCTTTCTTTCTCTCTCTCTCTCTCTCTCACGTATGCATACATGCAAATTACCCATAAATGCATGCAAACACACAAACACACGAGCACAGATACAAACACACACGCATACAGTCTACCTCTTTCTTTCTCATTTACACACACATTCTACCTCACATACACATTGTTTCTCCCTTTATACATCTACCACTGTCTTTTCTCTCTATCTATCTCTCTCTCTCTCTCTCTCTCTCTGCCACTCTTTCTCTTTACCTGGCTCTGCCTCTCTCTTTCTCTCTCTGTTTCTCTCTCTTTCTCTCTCTTTCTCTGCCTTTCTTTCCTTTTACCTCTCTCTCTCTCACAAATACATTCACATTGTATCTGTTTCTATATATCTTTTTGTCTGTCACATTGCTTCTCTTCCTCTGTTTTGCTTTCGCCCTCTCTCCTCTCTTTCTATTTCTTTCTCTCTCTCTATTTCTCTTTTGCTCACATGTACTATATCTGCACTTACACACATACACACAAAAACTACACAGTCAGCTACATGCCTGCTTACATGAACGGACATATGAAAATAAGCCTGCACGTATAATAAGGGAAAGAGTATGGAAAAGATGCAAGAGTGGGAATGAGAGAAGGAGGAAGGAGAAAGAAAGAAAATGTGAAAAGAAGAGAGAGAGATAGGGGGAAGGAAACAAAGAAGAAAGAAAGAAAAGACAGAAAAAGAAAGAAAGGAAAGAGAGAGAGAGAGAGAGAGAGACAAACAGACAGACAGAGAGACAGACAGAAAGAAAGAGAAAAGAGAGATAGAAAGAATGAAAGAAAGAAAGAAAGAAAGAAAGAAAGAAAGAAAGAAAAAAAGAAAGAGAGAAAGAGAGATAGAAAACAAGATAGAAAGGAAGGCAGAAAGAAAGATAGGAAGGAAGGAAGGAAGGAAGAAAGACAGAAATAAAAAAGATAGAAAACAAAAGAGAAAAAAAGGAAGGAAGGAAGAAAGAAAGATAGAAAGGAAGAGAGAAAGAAAGAAAGGAAGTGAGAAAAAAGAAAGAAAGAACGAATGTGTGTGTTCATTCAATTATATGTCTCATCACATGTACAACCAATGTTAACTGAATGTAAACCATCCTTTGTGTTTGTATTTATGTACAGGTAAGCATGTATAAACAAACATGCTCCTACACTTCACCACAGTTGCAATAACTTGGAGTTGTAAACAATAAATCAGATAATATACATCTATTTATTACTCTTGTTTAGTTATAGGGGAGTAGCGGGGAAGTAATATATGAAGAACACCAATTTACACTGTGAACTGGCTAATTGGTCATCCCATCACATTAGTATGCAATCAGTTAATAGCAAACTATCCAAGAGGACTGTTAAGTTGGAATATTGTCAATTATGTCCACTTCAATTTCAAATGGATCTCATTCTTCTTGATTTGTTTTGTAAGGCCTTGTTTTGCTGCTGGCACAAAAGCAAAAACAGAGCAGTTAATATGTATGTCCTGTTTCAGCTTGGTAGCCATGCATATTTCATCTTGCTATCCCTCTAGTGGCCGGCCCCTATTATTAGGATCAAACTCAGGTGTCTCAAGTACAAAGTACAGAAGACTAAGAAATTTCAAGTGTGTTATTTTTCAACATGGTTTAGTGGTTAGGATGATCAACTCATCATTGTAAGATTGTGGTTTCAATTCCTGGACCAGATGATGGCACTATGTTCATGAGCAAAGCACTACATTTCAAGCTGCCCCAGTCCACTCAGCTGGTAAAAATGAGTAATCTTGTCCCATCCAGTGGAGAATATATAAGCCAAAGAAAGCAGGAAACCAGCCCTGTGCTCTTTATGGTGTAATGTGGACTAACCAACCAACCAACCAACCAACCATTTCTCAAGTTACTGTGACGAAAGCAAGATATGGTAGTCATTAAAATATGGGGAAGCATAACTCACATTATTTGTTCTAAATCTCTACACCCTGAGTTCAAACCTTGCAAATGCTAACTTCGCCTTTCATCCTACAAGGCTGATGATAAGAAAAAGCTCTAATGCAGGACAAACAGATTTAGAACTTCAAGAACATTTGACCAAATACAATGTGGTTTTTGTTCCAGCTTTTTGCAGTCTGAGTTCAAATCTCATCAAAGCTTACTTAGACAGTAGATTTAATCTGTTTCCTAGCTTAACACCACCACCTATTAGTTAGGGTCCCTACAACAAGGTCCTCTCTGTTGCCAGAATTCAGGCCAAACTTCCAGTTTGAGGATACTGTTTTCCCTCCCTCCAACTCAACTCAGAAACCCTCTTAAGTGTCATGGACACTGCCTTCTCACTTGATTATATCTTTTCTCTTTGTTTTCTTCATATTTTACATGTTTCAATAATTGAAGTGTGACCGTGCTGGAAAAGTACTTTGAAGGGTTTTTGACAAACAAACTGACCCCAGTACAAAATTTCTATATCTGGTACCTTGTTCTACTAGTCTTTTTTACTAAACCATTATGTTATGAGAGCTAAAACTAGCTAACACCAGTTGTCAAGCAGCAGGAGACAAACACAAAGACACATACATATGTATGTATGTATGTATAAAATACAAAATGGGACAAGAACGCAAAACTTCCAGACAGTTAGGTGGTGCAAAAATGGGACAACAAAACATCCAGATAGATGATACAAAGAAAACAAGGACGGGATATTCAAAGTTTTCTTTCCTCAGTCGAATACCAGATTATCTTCGCAATTTCAGCTGATTATACTCAAGATTGATCCAATCTGGCCAGCCCCAAGGAAAAACTAAGCTAAGAGCATTAGATTCTTTGGAAGAAAGGAGCAAATGTATACAAAAACAAGGACAGAAAAAAACCGACAATGTTACAATAAAAATAATAACAGGACATAACAACAGGTGTCTTTTGACTAAGGATGAATTAAATTAAGCTGGCATGTGTGGAAATAAAGCCTTACGGCAGGGATACAAGATTTCACAGGCCCAGGGAAGAATATAGATGTTGCATGGACAATGGTCAGCGAAGAAAGAAAGATCAGGCTTGGCCGAACGCCGGTCACATGGGAAGAGCAGAGAGAGTGGCATAGACAGAGGGACAGAAGAATTAAGGAGAGGTGAGACAAAATTACAGGGACACAGTGAAGTGAAATGTGGCGGGAAAGTGAGCAAGAAGAGAAGGCAAGAAAATGTGAGAGAGGGGGAATGAAAGAACAAAGAGTGGAATGTATGCATGCATGCATGCATGTATGTATGTATCTCTCTCTCTCTCTTTCTCTCCAATATATATATATGTGTGTGTGTGTGTGTGTGTATATGTGTATATGTGTGTGTATATATATATATATATATATATATATATATATATATATATATACATATATATATGAATATGATTACCTAAGGCTAGAAATTTAAGACCTATATAACAAATAAGCAATAAAGAATATCAAATACATATATTCTAAGCATCCTATCCATTATTCCTTTATTTCGAATTCAGACTTTTAAGCCTGCTAAATTGTGAAGAAATGATTCTCTCCCTTGCACTAACTGCCCAGTAAGGGATTCCCATTATACCCAAGAAACATCTTTCTACTTTTTAAATATGCCTTTTAAATATCCTTTATGTTTAAATTAGTGATTATTGTATTTACTCATATGAAATATACATTTATATAATGCACACTGCTATTTTATAGGCTAAGAAATTATGGAAAAAATATATCTCATGTATAATAAGCACTGACTTTTGTTTAATGCTATATTTGAGGAAAGCAATGTGATTAACAAAGAAACAACAAATAATAAAGAATGCAGAAGAAATATTATGACAATAATAATTTGGTTTACCTGAATTACCAAAACAATTAATCAAATGCTTCAAAATAAGTAAATTAAGCACTGACCTATAGCTATTTTACTTTTTACATTTAAAATTTTTTTTATGATTTAAATTCTTTTATTTCTTAAATTTTCTTTTCTGTTTTTTTCAAACCGTCTTAGGATTACTGTGTTCATACATTTCCTTTCCAAACACCTCCAAAGGAATAACTACATTTTGTAATTTTTTGTAAACTGTTACTTTGGAACTTTACTTATGTTAGCTGTAAAAAAGTGCACCTGTTGTTTTAAGTCAACACAATTATATTTTCATTTGATAATAGCATCATATGTATTTAACTTTAGTACATGACAAGAGATGTAAATGTTTAAATGAGGATTATTTAAAACAGATCAAACTAGACACAAGTTTTTTGTTATATATGTTCTTGAATTTTTATTTTTTTGAATATCATACATTTAGGATCTGGCAAGTGTTAGTTAGTTTTTTAACAACCACTTAATTATGCAATATATATAATTCAATATAATGTTAAAAATTTGTTGATAAAACAATAGGAGATATTTTTATATAAATTGTATTTGTGTATTAAACAATTTTAATGTATTTAACATTATACATCACATACATATTAAATGTAATCTGGATTGATTAAGAAAAACTCGAACACTTTCATGTTATTACCTATAAGAGTAGTTCACTGAACACACAAACAAAACTTTTGAAGATTTATGTACTTATAGCAGTATAGGCAGTATAATTTGAACTATGCATTTAAACAAAGACTAAGAATAATTCTTCAATTTGTTGCTCCCATTCATTATTAAATTTCTGGCTTTGTACCAAACATTAGAATAAAGAAATTATTATAGTGCAGATTTGTCTTTCATTGTTTCAGACGAAGGTCAATAAAAAAAAAAGATAGAATGAAGCACTGGTGCTGATATACTGACTGACCACAAACCGCAAATTCCAGGCCTTAGATCCATGTTAGAAACAATCATTATAGTGATTTAAACACTTTATTACACACCAGCTAGCTTGGACGTCAGGTATAACTTATGCTATCCTAAATATGGTTGCACACTTACAGCTGGAAGAATGGGTAACATTCAGTTCTGCTGTATAAAGTGCACAAAAGATTTTCAGATTTAAAAGTTTAAAAATTTGAGAAAAATCATTATGCATGAATAAATATAATACACACTTGATCATTGTTACAAACTTTCTAATTGCAAGCTGTTTACTATAGTGTCAGTTAACAAAGATCAATGTCACACTGTTCCTGATGAGGCCTAACAAGAGTAAAATGTTTCAAGTTAACTCCCTTGTGTGTTCAGCCAAAATGTAATGTTAAGTAACATTAACATTTTCAATAAACAATTCATTAAATACAACTTTGGTTATTCCTAATGTTATACACATTGAAAATAATCAAACCCACCTCCACTTTCTTCTTAAATATGAAGTTGGTACCACTTTATAATTAATTTATCAACCTATCCAAGAAGAGATAAGCCACATTTTATTTCAAAAAATAGTGTAAAAATATCAGGCTATAGTGTAGATTGGCAAATTAAGTCTTTACTTTAATCACTTTATAAATATCATTTGCAATCTTTAGCATAGATCATTCATGTGATATACAGATGTTTCTCTTATAGCTACAACATGACATTGATTGTTATCAACAAGTGCTGGAACAATAGCCGGAAAACAGTTACAGAATTGAGACAAATTATCTCTTCCTCAGAAATAATTGTTTGAATGAACAGTTTCTAAGTTGATGCTTTGAATTATGTTTTATCTTTCCTTTGTTTCAGTCATTGGACTGTAACCATGCTGGAGCACCACTTTCATGAGTTAGTTGAGTAAATCAACCCAGTGCTTTTTTTTTTAAATTTAGATACTTCTATCAATTTCTTTTGCCAAACTGCTAAGTTAGAAGGAAGGTGCAAACAAAGCAAACCAGCTGTCAAGCAATATGTGCCTATGTGTGAGGACAAACACAAGCAAAAAGACACACACATATATATTGTATAAATATATAGATATATATATATACGTACAACACTCTTCTACACAGTTTGTGTGTGCATGTGCATGTGTGTGTGTGCATGCACGCACGTGTGTGTGTGTGTGTGCTTGTGGCTGTGTTTGTACCCCATCACTACTTTACAATCAATGTTGGTGTGTTTACATCCCCATGAGCCAGTGGTTCAGGAAAAGAGACCGATAGAATAAGTACCAGGCTTTTAAAAAAAGTACTAGGGATTGATTCTTTCAACTATAAATTCTTCAAGGCAGTGCCCCAGCATGGCCACAGTAAAATGACTGAAACAAATAAAAAATGAAAAGATACTTCAAATGTAGCAAAAATAAGAAGAAAAGATGTGCCTTTCCTTGTAAACAGAAGCTCCATTTATGCTTTTTATAATTTCTTTAGTATAGAATGTAAATGAATTTTAAAACTAAAACATATAGAAGGTTACAAATTAATACTTGTTTCAAAAATAATTCAAAAAATGAAATGTAAATAAAAATTGATACAGAATAAATATTATAGCATAGGCATGGCTGATAGGTGCAGGCATAGTTATAAATGTTGGTGTGATTGTGTGGTTAAGAAACTTACTTCTCAACCATGTTGTTTTGAGTTCAGTCCCACTGTGTGGCATCTGTGGCAAGTACCTTCTACAATAGCTTTCTGTGTGAATTTGGCAAACAGAAACTGGAAGAAGTCTGTTATCATCACCATCATCATCATTTAATGTCTTCCATGCTGGTATAGACTGGGTGATTTGGCAGGAGCCAACCAGGTAGAAAGCTACACCAGGCTACTTGGTCTGTTTTGGCATAGTTTTAATGGTTGGATGCCCTCCCTAATACCAATCACCTCGTAGAGTTATATAAATGTATATGTACGTATTTGTGTGTGCATATTTCTGTTTGTGTGTAGTCTTGTCTTAATATCACATGATGGTTATAGATAAGCATCACTATCAAACAAGAGATCTTTTATTTCCAATCTTTTGTTGAGTGTATGTTTTTCTAAGGGAAAACAGGCAAGGGTTGGTGACAGGGAGGGCATCCAGTTGTAGAACATTATGTCTCAACAAATTCCCTCTGACCTGTGCTAGCATAGAAAAGTAGACATTAAATGATGATGATAGAAGTGATTAAATTCAAGTATATCTTTATTAAAAAAACCCAAAAAACCTGAAGCTGCTTTTGGTTGGTAAAGCTTTACACCATTTTCCAGTTAAATTGTTGAATCTAAATTCCATATTGATATTTATTTACAATTTAAAGATAACCATGGGAATTCAAGATGAGGAATAAACTGAAACAGCAAGAGTTGCTTCAATGAAATAAGATAAAATAAAAAAAGAAAGAAATTGAGTTAAATTACCATGAGAAGAATAAATATCAAGAGTTTGAAAGAGACATAAACATTAATACTCCTATTTCACAAGCCACTCATATATCACACATTCATTCTGTTAAAAATTTTTATAATATACAAACACTGATTATCATATCAAATAATGTAGCATACATTATATAAACCAGTGGTTCTCAACCATTTTTTACTTATGGACCCTTTTGACTCCTATTTTATTCAAATGGACCCTTCTGATTCCTATTTTACTCAAATGGATCCTCCTAGCCATTCAATGTTCGAAAAGTCCTATTATATCTTTATTATTAAATATTAGGAATTGTATAAAAGAATTGTTGAAATATTTTGCTTGCAGATATAAACCAATTTCTGGCACATAAATTTTAACAACAAAATTTTATATGGACCTCCAAGGGTCTTATGGACCCTGGTTGAGAACCATTGATACAAACCAACTGATATAGCTCTCTATGTATGCAATAAATGGTGAATTGTTGGAATCATAAGAACATCAGATAGATTACCCTACAATATCTGTTCCTGCTTTCAGTTGTCTTAGTTCAAATCTCACAAGATCAACTTTTTATTTATCCATTTGAGATCTATTTCACAATGTCAGAGAGGCAAAATTGTTAAAGTATTGGACATGATGCTTTGCAGTATCAAATCCTACCAAAAGCCATGTCATTACTTCTTATCTTCTGAGAGGATGCAACTGATTTCAAAATCAGCTTCTCTCTGCAATTGAATAGACTCTCCATTGATTCAGCATAGTTGAGCCATTGATACAAAAGCTTTTTATGACCAAGGATAGTGGGGACTAAACTTGAGACTCTTCATACTAAGTGAATTTACTAGCAAATATCTCCAGGCTTTTGGAAATCTCAGCAATGGCTTTAGATAATGTTGATGCTGTTTGCAAAAGCTCAATGTTAACAGGTGCAAGAAAACAAAATGAGCATACGAGGAACAGAGGTGGGGAGGGCTAGAAGAGGCAGTGAAGAAAAGCCAGAGTGAGAATACAACATATCTGTGTGTTAGGGAACGACTTCCTATCAATTGGTTAGGTAACCAATTTAGAGGAAGTGATTTAGGATGCATTTTTGTGTAGAATGAGCAGCATCCAAGATGTGCGCAATGTGATTCAAAGGGATGGTGCCAACAAGTAAAATTACTTCAGTGTTGGGATTTTAACCAGACTCAAGACAAGTTATAATCTTTCTCTCCAAGGAGTATAAAACAGAAATCATGACCCTTTGAGAAATATTCATTTAGGTTGTATTATGTGTTCTATATGACTGTTGAATATACCAAAATTTGAATATCTTCATTTTTGAAGAAAGAATCATAAGTTTGGTCCCCACAGTGCTTGATCTTCAAAGTGTCTTTGTCCATCATTCAACTGATTGAAGAGAGAAGATGGTGACATAATCTGTTGTGACCCACTTTGATGCTGTCTTTCAGTATCATTTTAAGCAGTACCTTTAAAGTGGTACCCACTATTTTTTCTTTGCTGGGGTTAATATGTCTTTTTTTTTTGGGGGGGGCACTGATTTTTCACTTGCTGTATTGCTCTAAACCTATTTCCTTTATGCTGCTTACTTATTTTTAGAAAATACAACTTATTAGACCCACTCTGTCAGGGTTTACATTGGTAGCACAATTGCTTTTAAGTACTGTTGTTACGCATATCTGATCTCTTTCCAGGAAACAATCTACCTCCATTATTCCCCATATACACCATATCAAGGCTGAGGACATACAATAAGACTTGACCAGGTCCATAGCTTGATTTAGAACTCCATATACATCAAATAGACAACCCTGTCAATTATGTAGTTATGAACGATTCCCTATTGTTTCCCTTTCAAATCATATCTCTGACATAATTTCTATGTGCAAACATAAGTTCTACAAAACCTTTTCTTGACATGATTTACCTTCATGGACCCAGAGGAACATTTGTTACTTTATACACCTATGACCTTATGTGTTTTTATTAAATAATTTAAAGTGGTTATGGCATAAGCCACAGTTCACCTGAAACAGCTGTCAAGAAAAGACTATTACATGGCTCCTTTTGTTTATTTTGTATTCTTTATTTTGATATTTTTGTCTCCAAGTAAATATACTCACCAGCCCTCCATGTGTTTGTCTGCCTTTAGACTTCTATAATAATAAATGTGAAATTCTTTCTGGCCATCCATCCAGGACCCATGTATCTCAGTCTACATTTGCTCTACATAGACATATAATCTTTTTGGAATCAGGATGATCTCAGGACTGAAAATCTGCCTTTCATTTGGTTCTTGAATATCCAGAATTGGGATCAGGTCTGGATGAGGTTTTGTTATATGCTAACAGTTGAAAATTCAAATTTTAAATGAACTCCAAATATTTGTGAACTTACAAGTTTTTCATTTAAACTAAATATAAAGTAACACCATATTGATAGCATAATACCATATTGGTAGGGTAATACCATATTGGAAGGGAACTAATAAATGCTTTATTATTATTGCTCTCTTTAGTTTTGGGCTACAGGCCCAATTAGCCCTTGAAAGGAGCTAGCTTAAAAGTCTGCATGGTGTGTGGCTTTTAAGCTAGTATGTATGTGTGTATATATATGTGTGCGTGTATGTGTATACATATATATGCATGGGGAAGTGTCTCCTTATCTTGACATCATGTGATGGTAGTAAGTGAATGTCACCATCATATAAGTGGTGCCATTCATTTCTATCGTTCCCTGAAAGAAGGTTCAGTTAAGGGGAAATATCACCTTACCTTGAAGCAGGTGAGGGTTGGTAACAGGAAAATCTGAGTCAATGAAATCCATCTGATCCATGCAAGCATGGAAAGGCGAACATCTAAAACGATAATGATGATTATGCTAATGTTGTCAGAAATGACAACAGTTTTATCACTGATAAGTATTTGAAAGTGTAGGTTATGATTATTTTGACAAAACGTATTCAAAATGTTTTTTGAAAAGTCTCAGATCATTCCCCAGACTCCTGATTTTGTTTCCACAGAACTCTTTTTAAATTCCATATTTTTGAATGGGATTTTGCAGAAACACATTTAAAGAGAGTGCTTTGGAAAATGTTGGGAGCAGGGAAGATTGATCCAGAACTTTCTAAATTTTATCAGCAAAATTGTAAACCATGTTTTCAAAAATGCATCTCTGCAAAATTTTATTTAAAAAAGTGCATATTTCAGGTTATGAGAAAACAAAGGTGGGGGTATGAAATTAAATACTAAATTTTTTTTTTTTAAATAATTTCTATATCAAAGTGTGTGTGAGAATATGTGCAAAATTAAACATATACTTCTTTGAGACTTTTATTATATGTGTGTGTATAACTACACCAAACTACAGTTTGCTGTTCTGTTTTGTTTCGTTTTGAAAAGTTCAAATTTTTTATGAAAATTTTTAGAGATACATTGTCAAGAGTGTTGTTTATGATTATTATGATAAAATAAATTCTTGTTTTCTTTTAAGAGATTTTGGTCACTTCCAACCTTAACTTTATTTCTACATAACTCTCTTGAAAATGGATTTTTTTAAGCAAAATTTTACCATGTTTTTGTGAATATAGGTTGTGACTGTTTGATAAAATTTTTTTCTAAATCACTCAATATACAAAAATTGCATAACAAGTCAGTTGAAGAAGAGAATGATCCAGAACACACCCTTTAAATTCTTTTTTTTTTTCCAAATTTTGTCATGATAATCATAATATACACCAATGAAAAAGCATTTTGCCCAACTTCATTCAAAAATATGCATTTTAAAGAGGAGACCAAACTATATATGTGTGTATGTGTGTGTCTGTATGTGAATACATATGCATATGTGTGTGTGTGCATGTGTGTGTGTATGTTGAATTAAATATTTTGTTTTGTTTAAAAAGTAGTTTTTCTAAAAGAACCTGCAATGTTTTAGTTAACGGTTAAACAAAAGTTATATTGCTGACTTTTTCTATCCAAAAAAGATTTTTCAACCCAATATTTACATGTAATTATTTATAGCTTTATATATTCTTTGAGATCCATTTAAAAACAAAAGGTCATATTGCTTGTGTGAGTGTGAGAGTGTGTGGGGTGGGGGTGGATGTGGGGGTGTCTACATGTGTGGGTGGATGTGGATAAGTTTGTGAGTGTGTGTACACGTACATATTTGTGCTCTTGTATGTTTATGTGAGCTTCCATAATTTAAAACGAACATGTGATGTATTGTTTTCG
>NC_068994.1:37080471-37084626 GCF_001194135.2 Octopus bimaculoides | reverse complement strand
TATATATATATATATATATATATATGCATATATCAGTACAGGACGTCACAAAAATGTAAACAAACATGAAATATGAAAATAATGTAGGGTATGCAAAAAACAAGAGAAACAAATGGAAAACAAAATAAGTAACATAAAAAAATGAGCCTTCATCAGTTGTTGGCTGTCCTTCTATTCTTTATTTCAAGCAACAAGATTAGACTTTGAAGGCAGTTGCTCCCACGAAACGAAATAAATATATTTGGGATTTATGGAGGGTCAAAGTTGGTAACAAAAATAGGATGTAAAACAAACTAAATGAAATGAATACAAACAAGGAAGGCCATTTGGCACAGACAAGGTAAAAATGGTGAATGCTTGAAGAAGATTCTTTGATAAGAGAAAGGAGAGGAGACAGGTACAAATGCATCCAAATTGTATATATATATTTTAAAAAATAATAGCAGTCTACAAAACAAATGAAATCCCAGTGTGAGTATATGTATGTATGTCTACATATAAATATATGTGTACGCTTGTACAGACACTGTTACACATATATATAATAATGTTTAGGAGTATAAATAAAAGAGGGAGTGCTCAAGGTATGAACTAATGCCAGTGGCACAAAAACGTACCCAGTTCATACTGCAAAGTGGTTAATAGTATGAAGGACATATAGCTGCAGAATTCAAGGGAAAAAGGTGGAGGTGAAAGAATGGGGATATGAACTCTGTGATTCATTGAGGATATTCTAGAGAATAGTGGGGCCTTTTTTTAGCCTTTGTGCAGATAACTTCTCTAATGCAAATGGTCCTATAAAATACATGCAATTCATATTGTAAAGTGGTTGGTGCTAGATGGAGCACACAGCTGAAAAACCATGTCTCCAGATCGAAACAAGAATGTTAGTGGGTTTTTCTTTTGTTGTTCTGATTGTTGCTGTTTTTGTAGTGTGTGTGTTTGTGTGTGTGTGTGTGTGTGTGCGTGTGATGAAGGATTGAGACAAGTGGTAATACAGTGCTTTGAAACAAATCATACTAACCCATACCAGAATGGGAAAAATTAATGTGAAACAAAAAAACCAAATGATGTTGGTAACAATAATAATGTTGATGATGATGAGGATGATTACGACGTTAATACTTCTCTACACCCTCCTCTCTTCCTTCTCCTTCTTCACTCTTAAATTACATGAAGGTGTTTTACCTGATTTAAGACTTGCTGTTCATGTATGGACAACAATTTAGTGTTTTGCTTAGCAAAAAATACTGAATGATAGCAAAAAGTGAAGCACAGACACATGCATGTATGCACATGTGCACTCTTTCTCAATACACTCACCCCCTCTCATACACGCATACACACACACACACACACCTGTACTTTCTCTCTCTCTCCGTCTCTTACATACACACAAACTCATAAATAAATCAGCACACGCATACTCATATATATATATATATATATATATATATATATATATATATATACACACACATATATATATGTATATACAGATGTGCACTTACACAATCTGTCCCTCTCATCCTCACATACACATACTTACATACACTTCCAAACTCACACACATATATGCATACACACACACACACACACACACACACACAAATTGCTCAGTTTAGTATCCATTTTCCCATGTCTGGATGGGATGGATGCATTTTATTTTATTATTTGCTGTCATTTCTGAGAGACTTACCATTCTGAGATGTGACCATGCCACTACCTTCATACCACAACCACCACTACCACCAAGACCTTTACCACCACCACCACCACCACTACCAACACCTTCACCACCACCACCAACAACACTTTCATCACCACTGCAACCATCACTGTCATCCACCATCACCAATTACCCCTACCATCTCCACCTTCATCACCCCCACGACCTACACTACAACCACCACCTCCTTCGCATTACCACCACCACCCACCACTACCATCACTACCACCACCAACAGCAACAATAAAAACAACCCTACTACTCTCGACCAGGATCAGTCATCAAGATAATGATTGTTTCTCATCATTAAGAGTATAATTTTAATTAATTAAATCTTCTTGGTTCATTACATTCAATATGTTAGTGCCCACATTTTATAGTCACTTCTGGCTCTGTTCTTGCTTCTGCTTCAGGTACCTTTCATACTTGCTTTGTCGACAGATATTTTACATATGGCTTTGCAACCAACTGGTTCCAAGTCCAATTCATTGTGTAAATCTTGGGACAGCAGTCTCAGACTGACCAGTCACTCATAAGACTGACCAGTCTTATGACCAAAATTTGTTGATTGAAAACAGAGCAGAGCCTCATCATATATGTGGTGTGTGAGTGTGTCGCTATGCAGCTTGCTTCCTACCCACGTGATCTTAGGTTCAATCCAACTGTATGACACATGAAGCAAGTGTCTTCATCTATATTCCTGGGCCAAGCAAAACCTTGTGAGTGGATTTAACGTCCATTGTCCATGCTGGCATGAGTTAGACAGTTTGACTGGGCTGGCATGCTGGAAGGCTGATTAAATAATGATTATTATATATATATATATATATATATATATGTGTGTGTGTGTGTGTGTGTGTGTGTGTGTGTGTGTGTGTGTGTGTGTGTGTATGGGGGCAGCGTGTGTGTTTGTGTACCCTTGTTTTTACATCATGTGATGTTTGTAAATGACCATAGGACTCCTAAGAATGGCTACCTGACTTCCATAAAGTATAAGTGACCAAGATCACAACATTCCTCTGAATAAGAAACCAGTCAATAGCAGGTTTCAAGGCCAGCAATTTTTGGGTGGAGAAGGGGCAGTTGATTACATCAACCCCAGTACTTGATTTGTACTTTTATGAATCTCCAAGGGATGAAAACCAGAGTTGACCATAGCATGATCTGAACTCAGAATGTAAAAAGTTGACAGAAATGCCACTAAGCATTTTGTTTGATATGCTAATGATTTTGCCAGCTTGCCACTTTCTACAATTTATATAAGCATATAATAAAACTTTGAACCTTATACTTTCTTCCTTTTCAACCACCAAAACAGGCTCTGATAAAAGGATATTAACCAGAATACTAAGCAAAGATAATAACTTCATTGCTTTCCCATTCTGGACTGTATTAATCAGCAATGCATTATCACACTTATTAAAATGAAACTCAGTTTGGTTCAAGCATAATGAGATACTTTATGACTTATTAATTCCAACAAAGCGCCAAACATTGATTATGAATCTTGTGAAGCTCTATTTAACTATCTCTAAAGTATTTTAACCTGGTATTCTAAACAGCCTATTTATTCTACAGAGGCAAATTTATAGCTTTAATGAACTCTGAACAACTGTACTTTGCTAAACAGGGAAATTAAATTTCTATTTTGATGTTCTTAAATATTTGATGGGTATGAAGAAGCTTCTAGTTAGACCTTTATTATCTTCTTAATATTCACTAATATGGTTTCTCCACAGTCTGCTTAGCAACCTCTAGAGCATTTTTAAACAGTCCAGATATATGAAAAAGATCATATTCAAACTGAAATTTCATCTCATTTCTCTCTCTCTCTCTATCCCTCTCTGTCTATATGCATATATATAAATAAATAAAAAATAGAATACAGACAAGCAAAGCATTTGGCGTTACTTGGGGATATTTCCTTCATAGTAAAGAGTGCAAATAAAGTATAAAGTATAAAACAGTTATGGTAGATAAGCAAATTCTCTTACAGCTGTTTCTGGAATACCTGAGCAAGTGGGTCATGCAAATGTGTAATGAATTTACACAATCCAAGTATCCCATCATCAGAATGTTCAAAGTAAAGTAATACAGAAAGAGAGATCCTTGATTGAGGATATTAGTAGTCATCTGATGCTCTCTCTTTCAGTACTGCTTTACCTTCAACTCTCCAACGAAAGGATACTGCACTTATCTATCATAACTGTATTCCATTTTTGGTCTATTTATACCCGCTGAATCAAGGTACCGCTTCTAGCCACCTTGGATAGGCAATTTCAACACGTTGTTCCCATTTGCATCTTAAGCTAGAGTTTTGGTGCAAAGCCGATCTAAGCATTCTGTGTACATACCTATTAATATACGTCAGTAGACATATACTATTTGCATTTCCTCTCTCTCTCTCTCTCTCTCTCTCTGTATAT
>NC_068994.1:37074692-37077546 GCF_001194135.2 Octopus bimaculoides | reverse complement strand
TGTGTGTGTGTGTGTGTGTGTGTGTGTGTGTGTGTGTGTGTGTGTGTGTGTGTGTGTGTGTGTGTATACACACACACACATGCCTTCCACACATGTGAAGCATATGTACACAGTTCTTTGTCATCTAGCTGTAATCCAAATGTCCTATTTGGTCTTGTATATATTATCAGTCAATCATGATTGATAATTTAAAAGCACCAGTTAATCTGTTCATTTAAGCATTGACCATAGAAACACATTGCTATGATGTCTATAGTTTGGGGATTTGGCTAGATTATATTGCAATGGTTGGGATTATTTCAGTGAAATCTTTCATCTTATACTTGTTTCAGTCATTGGACTGTGGCCATGCTGGGGCACCACTCTGAAGGGTTTTTTTTTTTTAGTTGAACAAATCAACCTCAGTGCTTATACTTAACCCTTTAGCATTTAAACCGGCCATATCTGGGCGAAATACTTTACCTATTGTATGTTCAAACTGACCAGATCTGGCCTCTCATGTCTACCCTACAGTATCATTCTAAAAATAAGTATTTACATCATTGAAATCTTGAACTTACAAGATAATGCATGATTAATTCAAAACAATATGAATAAATGAAGATTGAATTTTGCAGATTAATCTGAATGCTAAAGGGTAAAGTCTGGTACCTCTTTGGACAGCCTCTTACAACAAAGTGCTAATTTTCAGGGACATAAACAAACCAACTCCAATTGTCCAGTGGTGATGGTGGACAAACATAAAAGTGAAGACACACCCATAGATACACGTGTGTGTGTGTGTGTGTGTGTGTGTGTGTGTGTGACAGGCTTCTTTCAGTTTCCTTATTTCTTTATTACCCACAAGGGGCTAAACATCGAGGGGACAAACGAGGACAGACAAAGGGATTAAGTCGATTACATCAATCCCAGTGCATAACTGGTACTTAATTTATCGACCCCGACAGGATGAAAGGCAAAGTCAACCTCGGCGGAATTTGAACTCAGAACGTAACGACAGATGAAACACCGCTAACCATTTCGCCTGGCGTGCTAACATTTCTGCCAGCTCGCCGCCTTTCAGTTTCTTTCAGGCTTCTTTCAGTTTCCTTCTAGCAAAACACTCACAAGGATTTGAGTGGCCTGCGGATGTAGTAGAAGATACTTGCCTAAAGTGCCATACAGTGGGACTGAACACAGTACCATGTGGTTGGGAAGTACGCTTCTTACCATGTAACCACAAAACTATTTTTGGAATGTAACAAGCTGACCAAAAGATGAAGCCAAAATATTATTAACACAAGATGGATATGACTTATCTACTGCTACAAGAGGAATCTATCTAATTCTAGGTTTTAGCTGATGATAGTTTGATATGCAAAATATGTGTACAGCCATTTTCATCTTCAGTTTCAGCAATTGTAATCCATTTTTGACACAGGATTTCATCATTTGTCTCAAAACCTTAATCCCACTTACAAACAACTCCAAAGTTAAGAATACAACTTTTGTATTAATTCTTTCTTTAACCTTATTTTGCCTGGATAAAATATTACTGAGAAAATAAAACTTGCATAAAATAAAATATTGATGATATAAAATAAAATTATATAAAATTAAGTAAATATAGATAAAAAAAATATGTAATGTCTATCTTTTATATTTTAGTTATTTCAGTCATTGTCTGCAGCCATACTGGGGAACTGCCTTGAAGGATTTTAGTCAGACAAATTTAACACAGTATTTATGTCTATTTTGAAACTGGTACTTATTCTATTGGTCTCTTTTGTTGAATCACTAAGTTACAGGGACATAAACAAACCAACACCAGTTGTCAGTAGTTACTGCATGGCTGGGTGACAAAAAAGACACACACAAATAGACAAAGGTATACGTTAAATTTCTGCTTTAGTATAACTTCTATAGCTGGATGCTCTTCCTAACACCAACCACTTTACAGAATGTACTGAGTGTTTTTTTGTTTTTTTCTTCATGTGGCACTGGTACCAGTGAGGTCACCAAGTAACTCACAAGATGCAACCCTTCAGTTGTGCCAGGAGTAGTACTGAAGGAGCTGGTTTTGTAGAAGATGATGAGAGGTTAAACGGATGATAGAGTAAACAGAAACAGGTGTCTTGCTGTAGAGGAGATACATGACTATCCTGATTGGAAAAGAGATATGGTGGTGAAGACATGTTAGGGTGTACCTGTTCAATCAATCCACTGCTCTGGATTTGTACTTTTTTATTGATCTTTAGTTAACTTTAGCAGGATTTGAACCCCAATGTTCTAATGACTCTGTCAACTAACTGCCATAGATTAACAGATAATATTTTCCCTAGTTACAGCACTTACAAATAAGCTCCATAATCAAGGATATTTTCCAATTATTCATGTAAGATCTGTAGAATTTGTCAATTCAAGCTGAACATCAATAACAATATATATATATAAATATATATATACATAAATTCATAAGAATGGTACAACATACTTACGTCTACATGTGTATATAGATGCATATCAGGGTACAGGACGTTAGAAAAATGAACTACAGACATATATATATATATATATATGTGGGAGAGTGGGGGTGGGCATGTACTCATACATGTACACACACACACACAAATATGTCAGTATATACATACGCTGGAGGTGCACAATTTAGTGGTTAGAGCGTTGTGCTCATGATCATAAGATTCTGGTTTCGATCTCTGTCCTGGGCAATGTGCTGTGTTCTTGAGCAAAACACTTTATACACAAAATTTTCTAACATTTTTCTAACATAACGATTTAAATATATTCTTTAACCATATAACACAAGTGTTCTGTAGTTTTTTCACTTTATTTTGGCTTATATATATATATATAT
>NC_068994.1:37055370-37067392 GCF_001194135.2 Octopus bimaculoides | reverse complement strand
ACCGCCTGACTGGCTCCTGTAGGATTTTCGAGCGAGATCGTTGCCAGTGCCCCTGGACTGGCTTGTGCGGGTGGCACATAAAAGACACCATTTCGAGCGTGGCCGTTTTCGTGCGGGTGACACGTAAAAGCACCCACTACACTCTCTGAGTGGTTGGCGTTAGGAAGGGCATCCAGCTGTAGAAACTCTGCCAAATCAGACTGGAGCCTGGTGTTGCCATCCGGTTTCACCAGTCCTCAGTCAAATCGTCCAACCCATGCTAGCATGGAAAGCGGACGTTAAACGATGATGATGATGACATACATACATCTTCAAATTTGCAGTAATATAGAAATCAAGGGGGATATTGGAGACCAAATTTCAGTTAACTATTTGATATAAAAGTGAAATTTATGATGACACTATCGAATACATTGCATGTTGTACAGAGTAAGATCTATAATCTAGACATCCATCAGTAAACCACTATCAGAGCACCAACTTCAGGTTAAAACCAAGACATCCAAAAAAGGCAGAACTAATGCTAGTAATAACCAAACCAAGTTTATTAAATGCAGTTATGCTAATTTAAATCTGATGAATATGTTTGAGAAGTCTTGTGGAAAACATAAATAAACTATTTCAAATTACAGTGTTTGACCATATGCCTACAACATTGCCGAAATATGTACCAAAGTTAGTCTTCTTTTGGAGTCAGAAAATATGTAAGCATTAACAATTTACTAGGTTTCCAAGAAAGTGGCCTATGTTGGGTATTGTCCACATATCTCTCTCTTTGAGCGGCCTTTGTACCCATACATGCAAACTAAAATATAATATCTAGCTAATTGAAAACATTCATTCACGAATATGAAGGCAGTGAGCTAGCAGAATTGTTAGCATCTTGGGTAAAATGCTTAGTAGCTTTTCATCCGTCTTTATGTTCTGCTTTCAAATTCCATCGACGTCAACTTTGCCTTTCATCCTTCCTGGGTCAATACAAAATTATCAGTTGATCACTGGGTGGGGGTCAATATAATCGACTTACCCCATCTCCCAGAGTTGCTGGCCTTGTGCCAAAATTTGAAACCAGTATGTACATAATGTTGTGAATTCTATAAGAGTGCCTCTATGTGGTTATTTGATCTGCTAAAATTAGCAGTCAAGTCCACTTAAAATTTTAGAGAAGCACAAAAAGTGGGATGGTAATGATTGACATGTGCAGATTTTCTTAGTGTGTATATATGAGGCAAATTATTCAATTAGATTTAGTTGAATCAGCAGAAAAGAGACCCTACATTAACCTCGAAGTCTTGTTGCTAACATTAAGAAGAATCCTCATCTGTGTTACACAATTGTCTATATTTTCAACATTCACTGAAACAAGTGTGGCAAAATAGTTGTTAGTTATAATGTTACACTGCTCTGGTATTTTTTTTAATTAATTGATATAAATAGTTTATAGAAAACATTTTAAAGTTTTAAGTGAGTAAATGAGAAAATGTATTGATTTTATTATACTGTAAAAAAATTTTTGGTTTGAAATTATTTTATATAAATCAACTAAAATTGGCCTTAATTTTATGAAAGTCATTAAAACTAGCTGTTGAAAGTAGTTAAGGATTATAATTTTGAATTATTTTTCAATCTCATTGTCATGTTAATTATTCTAGTTTCTTAGCCAACCAGCTCCATTGCAATTTCTTGGTTGAAATGTTAGAAAGAGCATTCAGTTGTAAAGACATCAGCTCCAATAGTGCATAAAATATCCAAATTTATAGAACCATCCAATCCATGTTCAAATAGTGAAAAAGAAAAATGAAAACTGTAGATAAAAATAAAAGTTATCATGCTATCATTAGCATATTAATTTAAGCAGTCCATGTATTGGTAATCGCATGACCTCTTCCAAGTTGTTAATCTCCACCCTGCACTCCTGATTGATATTATATGGCATTGTAAAAGGAAAGAACAGTCTGACAGTTGGAGCAACTTAAGGAGGAAATCAGCATAGATTTATAATTAACGTAATAAATATTTTATTAATTTTGTTATTTTCAATGGTGCTGCTGCATTATAGAAGTCTGGGTGTTTGAATTCATCTTGCCATATTCTTGGCTGCATGTTCTCAAACCAGGTTACACAAGAGAAGATGAGGGTTGTGTGAGGTTTATGAAAAACAGAAATTTTGAAGTAATCAAAACCAGCTATAAACACAACTCATGTGTGTAAAAAAAATGTGTGAAAAGCCTTTTGCTATTCCTCTTGACTTGTAAACAAAGATTTTCAGCAATGTTTATAATCAAAAATAAATTTCATGCAAAAACTCATAAAACTGTGCCTAGAATTAGAATACTAGTTAGAAAGAGCCTAGAATTACCCCAAAACAAATTTCATGCAAGACTTATGAAAATGCCTAGAAATGGGTTATTAATTAGAAAGAGCCAATCACATGCACCTCATTGAGCGTTTAATACAAAATTAAATAGAATTGATTTCTTACATTGGCACAAGTCCAGAAATTTTGGGAGAAAGAACAAATAATTATACTAACCCCAGTACTCAACTGGTACTTTATTTTATCAACCCCCAAGAGGATGACAAAATTGATCAAGGAAGGATTTGAATCCTATAAATTAAATAAGTAACAAGTGATGCATGTTTATTGCTCTAGAGAAGCCAACCCTCCTACACTATCTTCTTCACAAGAGATGCACTAACAATGCCAGGAATGATAAAGTTTGAGATGTAAACATAGTTTATCATACTAGACAACAACATATGTCAACTTCCCAGTTTTTTCCATATCTGGTTATTTTATGTACCTATTCTTGATTATTGTTAAGCTTTCACACAATTGTGAGGTGGAAGAAAAACTGTAATTTCTTTGACCTCTTTTTGTTGAAAGCTCCCTTCTCAAATGCAGAGTCCATCCTAGAATGTTAAATTCCCCTACTCTTTGTAGCATACAGATTTATCCAAACGCAAGAACTATATTGAAAAATCTTTGCTGACAAACCACTGCTGTCTCCAGTTTTTCTCAGACTGTTTTGTTTTTCTTTTTTTTTTTTTGGTGTTTCACTATAAAACCTGAAAAATTATGTTAGGGTGAAATATCAGCCATATCAACTTGTTGCTTTATTCACATCATATTCATTTTTAGTTTCGGTCATCAAAGCTGTTTTGTAATTCAAACCCTCAAAGAAATTTTACTTGAACCAATCTCTTTTATTGTGCATTTATTCTGCCCTTGTTTCTATCCTTCTAAGAAATTACCTATGCAAACCTAATTTTGGTCTCTGTCCTTGGCACAAATAAACACAATATTGTAGGGTAGGCTCCAGTATTTATCTAGGATTTTATTTTACGACCTTAGAAGGATGAAAGACAAAAATGACTTCAACAGGATTTGAACTCAGAAAGTAAAGAACTGTTACTAAATACTGCAAAGTATTTTGTCCAACACCTGAAAAATTCTGTCAAGCAACTGCAGTCTGATAATTGAGTCCACTAAAAGAATAATAGATTTAAAACCTACTTCAGAATTGCAATTTCAAAACTATTGGTCCTTCACCTGCAGCCTCATATCTTTTGCTTTTAATATATACCTATATAGTTCTTAACAGTCTTTAACTGTTTCTCCAAATTGGATTAATACCCCACTTTAATGTAAATTGGGATAAGACAGATTAACATAAAACAAAAGTGTTACTGTTTTCTATTCTCTTTCACTATTCAATTTATTTTTCTCAAAACTTTTGAGACTTTTCAAAACAATTTTTATTTTCTTCAACATTTTAGCATCCAGTTACCGATATTCTTCAAGTTAGAACATATAATAACCATTTTAATAGATTTTTCATTTCATTTCCACAACTTTGTTGATATTTTTTAGCACCATTTTTAAGTCAACCAAAGGAAAAAGAATCAGGATTTGCTTCAGCTTAAACACTGAAAAATTACATAATCTATTTAACTTCTTCTCAATTACTGTTACATGAAATATTTCCAATACTTCTGGGAAATCACCAAGTGATAACATTCTCCAGTGTCTTATCTGTCTCTCTCTCTCCATACGTATGTATGTATATATATATATATATATATATATATATGTGTGTGTGTGTGTGTGTGTGTGTGTGTGTGTGTGTGTGTGTGTGTGTGTGTGTGTGTGTGTGTGTGTGTGTGTGTATTCACAGTGAAAGAGAGACAGACATATGCATGTGTGTGTATTGGCTAATAACAATCCTTTGAGATGAGATCAATTTCTGATTTCCTGACAGATATATCTACTTCTAAATTTCTTTACTATTCAATTACTTTCAAGGAACATGTGGCTCCAAACATTCTATAAAAACTCTTGAAATCCTTTTCAACAATACCTATTTGTTTTTGTCTTCATCTTGGAATTTGGTGAAATGGTTTTTATAAGGGGATTTTAAGAGAATGTTTATTCTTTCTGTACTCATCTATATCCATTTCAACTGGCATTTCAAGGCAGTAAATTGTGAGATTAGTTAGACTGTTGGACAAAATGTAATATAATATTTATGTTAGCGTTCTGAATTCTTAGTTCAAATCCCAGCAAGGCTAACTTCCAGGATCAATGAATGTAATAAAATACCAGTCAAGGACAGTGGATTTGTAGAAATATTGGTCAGAATACCTTGTGGTATTTGTTCTAGTTCTTTGCATTCTGTGTTCAAATTCCAGCACGATTTACTTGGATGGTTATACTTCACTCTATCACCTAGTTTCAAAAGACTCCACTCTGTTGCAAAATTTGAGGTTAGTTCTCCAGCTGTGTATCCTTTTCTCTTTTCCTGACACCAATCACAAAGAACAGTAAAGAGATATGGGCATTACCTTTCAGTTCTGATTAATAAATAAAATAGAAATATTCCCACTATTTTTACTACTATTTATTTAGTAGTTTCTCTAGATAATATCTGTATCTCTGACATCAGATGTCTATTAATTATTTTTCTTGCCTTGAACAGATAAAGTTCGGCATCAGGAAGGGTATCAGTTTGTAGAAAATCCACCTTGACAAAGTCTATGCCTCCATCTTCTTCTTTACTCCATCGATTCATCTTCTCTGCCCACTATTACTGGCAAGGTCGTGGTGGATGAATCCTCACACTTTGCCTCTATATGGTTCTATCAGAAGCAACCACCATTAGACTTTCCAGCTGGATTCCCAAACATGACCAACAGTGACTATGGATAATATCTAACCATCTCACACTTGCTCTACCGTTAGGTCACCTGTTGGTTGGCTTGAAGAATTTGTCTTGTTATCCTTTCCAGTGACATTATAATCACATGTGGCCTTTCAATGTGGAAAACTTGCAGCTCAACCTGGAGAAACTTCCTGGTCTCCAAGCTATACATCCTGTCAAGTAGAGATCCTTTGTAGAAACCCCAGTTTGGCTGCTTGCATTCACAATCATACTCTTTTTCTCATATGGTGAGGGAGATGTGCTGGAACAGCCACTCTGACTCATGGGGCTCACAACTGTGAATTACCATCTCTGCCTCAATGGCAGTGAGCAGAAATATGGTCTGAGCACTGATAATGCTGGAGATCTCCACTGCCACTGGCTCAGCCATAAACCTGTCAGAAAGCAACCAATACTTTGATAGTTTGCTTTTCTCAGCCTGAAGAGCAGCAGAACTTGGGCTGTTAGCTGAACACACCGAGTTGCTATTGGGAAAAGTGTTACAGCATGTGACATCCCAGATGAATGCCTACTGCCATGGAACAAGAAAATTATCATACCATCAGGCCTTTTATCATCCACTTGGTCTAAAACTATGCAATACTATGAGAGAGAGATGAACAATAGACAATGGTTGAAAATAATACCTATGTGAAAATCTCTAAAAAAGGAATTACAAAGACTCTGGCACATCAACAGATTTGAAGTTTTTATGGTTTGCTAAGCATGAGTTAATGTTCAGACTTCAATAAAAAAAAAAAAGTCTTACAAGTGGGCAAGCCAGCAAGAGAGGTTATGTACAATTTCTCAACTTGCTAAAAGTAGCAATCAAATCTTCCTCAAATTAGACTTTTAACAAAGAAAGGACACATGGAATAGTGTAGTCTTATGTATACCATGCCTAACTGTACATTGTTGATTCTCTAGTCACACAATTAGATTATCAAAATTTTTATATACATACATGAGAAAGAGAGAGAGGAGGAGAAAGAGAGTGTGTAAAGTGGTGAATTAAGTTATATCCATTTATATAGAAGATGAACTTAGTCATTTGATATACAGAGACTGATAAAATAATTACCAGACTGAAATATGTGTAGTTGACTAAAACCTTTACAGGTACTGCCCTAGCATGGCTACAGTCCAATGACTGAAAACCAGTAAACAAATAAAAGAACACAATGGTTGGATTACTTCTAGAATGCTTCTTAAAAGTATGGCAGTACTACAAAAATGAATTCCTCATGTAAAACTATAGGAGAGAGTGAGATTGTAGAAATGGAGAATTCACAAGGGGAATGAATATATAAGGCACAGAAATGACTGTGTGCCTAACTGGTTCATGTATCAACTACATGGTTTTGGATTCAGTCCCCTTACCTGTCACTTTGAGCTTGTGTTTTCTATAACAGACTTGGAATAACCAATGCATTTTCAATGGAACTGATACACACACACACACACACACATGTGCATGCATGAGTAGGTGTGCACGTGTGTGTGTGTGTGTGTGTGTGTGTGTGTGTGTGTGTGTGTGTGTGTGTATTTCTTGTAACACTATAATGAATATATACTGTGTAATTTGAAGTAAAATTGTTTTATTATAACTCAACATAAAAACTATATGAGTGTGTGTGTATACATGCGCACCCATACATCCATACAAATAGTTAGACAGGCAGACAGACAGACAGACAGACAGATAAATAGATAGACAGATGGATAGATGGATGGATGGATGGACAGATAGACAGACAGACATGTACGCAGGCAGCCAGACAGACAAACAGACAGACAGATAGGCAGACATATTGACAGACTGACTGATCAACATCTTGTTGAAAGGATTTTGAGAAAACCAGAGTATTACAATAATCAATTTTGGAAACCATAATGGTATTAAATGTAACTGATCAAGGGTTGGTGGCACACTGGTAATTTCTTATATTATTTATGCCACCTTTTTATTTATTTGTTTTAATAGTTTGATCTAGTAGAAGAGGTTTTGTCCATGGTCTTTTACAGGCCTATTGAAAATGGTGAGTTTTCACAGAACAACAGTGGATTGATCACTGCAGAAAAAACATGTGCATGAATGGAATTCTAGAGAAAAACCTTACTAGAAAGAAAGACTGGGTTAAGTGGTTAGTGGAAGGTCTGGAGTGAGCAATACAATATGAATGGGAAAGGAGGAGAGGTAAAGAGTAATGCCAGTCTGAGTGGGAAATGTATTGTAGCCTCTACATCAAGTTGTAGATTCAGTATGTAGATCAGAATAGGAATGATGGTTCATTTTGATATTTTTCTTTTTTTTATGATAATTTTTTTCTTTGTTTATATGGGGTAACTTTACATTAAGGAGGAGAATGTACAATTTCTTGCAATTCAGACTGCCTCATGGTCCCAGCAGACAAAATGGAAAAAGGCATTGCCTTGGAGTATGGTGAGGGAGATGCACTGGAACAGCCACTCTGGCTCACAGGGCTTGCACTTGCAGATAGCTGTCTCCACCCCACTAACAGTGAGCAGGGTTATGGTTTGGGTACTGAAAATGCCAGAGGTCTCCACTGCCACAAGCTCGACCACAAATCTGTCAGAGAGCAACCTATACCATGACAATTTGCTCATTTGGTTGATTTCTTTTAATTGTCAGCTTTGGTAACATGCTCTTTTTGTGCAATAGGCATTTTGGGGCATTTTTCTTCCTATCATGGTTGATAAAACAAGTATCATATTCAACGATATAAAAAGACACACAAGGCAAATTTAATGCACCTGAATTTCAGCAGTGCATAATAAGGGAAAAGTGAGCATCATGAATAAAATTAGCTTATGATAGGCTCAACTTAGCAATATCAACATTTATATACAGGTTACATAGAAATATTTTAAAATTGCCTTATTTTAGTTAAAATTGATACAATCCAGAACGATTGGAGAAATCCACTTTTTCAAATGATGCACGGTATCAAACCATCACCCATTGGTCATCTAAACAATCAAAAACTTATTATTTGAAACAACAATTTCATGATAGCTGACAGTATTGAGCAAAACACTGAAATTGTGATATTATAGTAATAAATGAAGTTAAATGACCATAAGAAAATAGGAAAAAAAAAATTTTTTTAGCAGTAACAGAGCAGAAGGGTAAGCTACACAAATAATATTCAGGAGGTTGGTGTGTGGGTTATGAGAATATTTATTTATTATTATGCTGGAAAAGCAGATAAATATGAAAACAATTTTGAAACATTATGATAGAGGAACATATAAGATATTATATATTCATACAAACATACACACACATATATATATATATATATATATATATATATATATATATATATATATATGTACACAGAAACACACACAAAGAGAAAGCAATAAATGATAAATATCATCTGGTTATGAGAAATATGAGAAGGAGGATGGAAATATGAATATAACAGAAAAAATAGCTATGGAAGTAAAATATGGAGATAATAGAAAATTATAAGTTATGTTAGTGAAATATGGACATAACAGAGAATTATGGTGATAGCAAGGAAGAATAGCGATATGAAACAAATGCCAGTACAACAGGAACAGAGAGACAAAACTGTGAAATATAAAGAAAGCACTTATATTTCATTGATGCTTTCGTATTTCATATATATATATATATATGTATGCGTGTGTATATATATACATATACACATACACATAGACATTTTCCAGTCTCTATTATATTTCCCAGATTTAGTTTAGATTCTTTCTCGTGTACACTTCTAATTTACTTAGCTGTATGTCTCAGTTATTTGTTATTTCAATGTTCCAGTCTTACTCTCTCTCCCATGCTTTTATATATATATATATATATATACATTATCATTCTTATGTTATGTTGCCTATTTCTCCTTTTCTCTGCAAACCCATTGCATTTCATTGTTTCATTTTATTTCATCACAAACTCCATATTTCTGCAATTACTTCTGAAATTTGTTTTTATAAAAGCATCCTACCTTTATATCTGTGTATACGTATATGTTTCTCTATTCACCAGATTTTATTCAGCATTTCGTTTATCTTCATCTTTTCTTGATATTTCACCATTTTAGATTATTCTATTCAACATCAAATCTATCATTTTATTTATTCATTTATATTGCATCTGGATTTTATTGTTGTTATTGCCATTATTATTATTATTATTATTATTATTATTATTATTATTATTATTTTTATTATCATTATTATTATTGCCATTTCTCAACTTCATAGTTTCATATTTCTCTGTTATTTCCATATTTATTTTATCTTTATACTTCAATATGATAACCATATATTGCTGACCTTCATATTTTTCAGTATACATTTACTTTACTGATCTCAGTATATTAACTTGTTATCTCAGTTGTTCACATTTATCTCCATTCCAATATTACCCAACATTTCTCCTCTTAGAAATGTTCAGTTTAATACGCTCGCATATTTTGTATTTCTCACAATTTTCAATATTAAGGACTTCATGGCTTGTTCATCATCTACCAACTAAAACTTATACATGGGGCTGGTGCAATGGTAGTTGCACCAGATATCTGTTATTCATAAGGTTTGTGAAGTATTGTTCCATCATTATGTGACTCAAAGATTATAAAACATCTGTAACTGTTTAAATTTGCATTTCATTCCATTATTAAATAGAAGCAGCCCTAAAGAAATTTATTAGGGAGTCATCATCATCATCATCACCACCATTCAATGTCCATCTTTCCATTTTTGCTTGGGTCAAATGGAATTTTTTGAGGCAGATTTTCTATGGCCAGATACCCTCCCTGTCACCAACCCTCCCTCCTTCCAATAACGTAATATTTCCCTTAGCTAGAAATGAAGGCTGGAAATGAAAAATGAAAAGCCTGACTTGTATGACAGTGATGCTCATTTACAATCATAACAGGATGTCAAAACAAGAGTACATGAACTCACACACACACTCACACACACATATGCATGCATACACACACAGAACCTCAGATTTTGGTGAGGAAAGAAAATGTGTATGATGAAATAAAGACCTTCTCAAGTATATTAACAACATAAGGTGATGTCCCAGCATGCCTGAGGTCCAATGAGTGGAAAAAAATTAAAAGAATAAAAGAAAATTTCAGTAGACTAAATTAATTAATCATTGGTAAGTGTAGATCATATATACTATATTTAATCTTTTAAAATACCTGGATCAAATTATGCAGACACCACTAGAAGATGATACATTAGCTTCAGTTGAATTGGTTTCCCGAGGATATAAATTGCTGACTCTAGAAAAATTATTCAGCTGTATAAAACTAGTTCAAAGGACAAATCCAATTATCAATATTTCAAACCTTTGTGACTTATTGAAACATGACAAATTAAACATGAAATAGTGAAAAGCAAAACTATTAATATCTTTATAAGTTTTATGAAGGAAGAAGATGATAGACAACTCACAGAATTGCACACCAGCCACAGTGCTCATGTGGACATTTGGTCGATGGTAGGAGGATTAGTGAGCATTATCCCAAAACTATGATTAAGATCTTGATGGATTAAAAGATGATAACCTATAGACACGAATGATGGAATGGTATATGTGGTTATGATAATCTATAGACATGAATGATGGAATGGTTTATGTGGTTATGTGGTGTAGTCATCTTTACGTTTGATGAAATTACAAATTGTAGTGAATAGATGATGCTGAGCAAATAGAAAAAAATACCAAAAAGACAATTAAATTGACAGTTATTTTGCTGTTTGTCTCTTTATGAAACCCTCGATGAGCTACATTGATATCTGAATGACATGAAACTAAAAATTTCTGGGTGGGTAAGTTGGTTACATCAACCCTAGTGTTCAACTGATACTTATTTATTGGCCCCAAAAGTTAGAAAAGCAAACTCAACCTTGATGGGATTTGAGCTCAGACAAAATGCCAGTTAGCATTTTGTCCAGATACTAATAATTCTGCCAGCTTACAGCCTACATAAAACTAAATATTTTAATGTATTTACTATGATAATCTACAGCCCTGTTAATCTACTACTGCTTTTGTCATTTTAGATGATCACACATCTCTTTGTGCATTATATATATATATATATATATATAGAGAGAGAGAGAGAGAGAGAGAGAGAGAGGAAGAGAGAGAGAGGAAGAGAGAGAGAGAGAGAGGAAGAGAGAGAGAGAGACAGATAGACAGACAGAGACAGACAGACAAATAGGCTTATAGATAAATTGATTGACAGTAATTAAAATCCTAGTTGTCACCTCATTAACACATCATAAAGGACCGTGATTAGCATAATACTTCAAAATACTTTGATATGAAAGGGGAATGCTACACAACTCCAAGGTAAGACCCAACAGGCTTAATATAAGTGTGAATAATAACAGTAATAATTTAACTGAGGAAAAGAGAAGTCAAATTGACATTACAATTGTTTTTGCAAATGGACAATATCATTTAATCCATATCCCTTACAATGTTTTGCATTTCATACAATGTTAAGCAATACATACTATAATATATGAAATATGTGATAATATTCCTGTAGTACGTTCACATCTTTGGATGTCATGATTGAAAGGCATGATTATTACTTATATATGTATACTTACACACACACACACACACACACATGTATGAATATATGCATATATGCACATATATATACATGTTTATATATATACATACATATATATATATATATATATATATATATATATATATACACACACACACACACACACACATATATATATATATATATATATATATATATATATATATATATATA
>NC_068994.1:37052001-37055144 GCF_001194135.2 Octopus bimaculoides | reverse complement strand
TGTGTCTGTGTGTGTGTGTCTGTGTGTGTGTGTCTGTGTGTGTCTAGCTAAATGAGCAACATCGTCCCACAAGCATGGCCATTCATCTCCTGTCTTGCATGAAAAATATGTCAAGCAAATGGAAAAATATTGAAAATGTGAAAACATTGCTTTGTTGTTGATGTTATTGCACACATCTAAAATCATTGATCCAAAATATTTTAGCTTTCCCTTTATCTTGTCTGTATCCTTATTGTTCAATGTGTTGATATTCACAAAGCACAGACATGGTTGTTGTGTTAAAAAGGTTACTTTGTGACCAAATGGCTTCAGGTTCAATACCATTGTGTGGCACCTTAAGCAAGGGATTTCTACGATACCCTTGCACTATCAACAGTAATGTGAGTGAATTTGGTGAATTAAAACTGTGTGGAAACATGTGTGTGTATGTGTGTGTTGGGGGGACTCAGTGACCGCATTAGAGTTGGTGCCATGTATAAAGGACCAAGTACCCTTGCTGCAGTGGTTAGTGCTATGAGGAGAAGCCAGTTGTAGAAACCATGCCAAGCAGACATTAGAATGTGGCATGAGACGCTGGCTTATCTGTTCACATTTCACACTGAACCATCTGACCTGTACCACCATGGAAAAAGGGCCATTAAATGATGATAATGATGATGATGGTGATGACAATGGCAGTAAAATGCATGCATACCTACTTACCTAGATAGACAGACAGACAGACAGACAGATAGATAGATAGATAGATAGATAGATAAATAGATAGATACATACATGTAAGCAAGCATGTATGCATGTATGCATACATACAAACAAACAAATAAACCAGTTGGCATTGACAACAGAAAGAGCATCCAACTGTAAAATCTTTCTATTAATACATCCCAACCTATATTAGCATGTAAACAGACACATTAAATGAACAAATGAATATTCTGTGTGTGTGTATACATGCATGTATATATATATATTATATGTATGTATGTGTATATATATATATATATATATATATATATATATATATACACACATATGTATATAAACATACACACATATACATATATATGTGTGTGTATATATATATACATCCTACATCGGTTTTATCCTTTTATTCTCCGGATATCTTTGTGTTTTTCTGCTTCTTTTCATAACTTCAAATCATTAAATTTGTTTGTCTATTTCCTTAACACTTCTTAAGCACTTTCATACAACCTCAATACATGCACGTGCATACATGCGTCTTCATTCATGCACATCAGTGAGTATGGTCGTATATGGAGCATACTGGTGACTCAGTAGCGGATTATCAAACAGGAGTGTGTATTATGTGTGTGGAGGATGTTAGATGGCAAGATATTAAAATCCTGTTTTCAACTGTATCATTTGTTCATTGGTCGTAATAAAATCGTTAATTACATATAATCAATATCAACGCTAGTGTTTACATAGATGCCTTTTCTTGTTAAACGAAATCATGCATGCATCTTCTGGAAACAACAGCCATATTGAACTTCAAATGACAATCAATCGTATACCTGAAGAAACTTGTGTTTCTATGAGGCTATGGTTGTCTATCCTACTAATAGCATTGTATACTGTTCTACTAAATGTCATGCTACTTTGAAAGTGATATTTTGATAGCATTGGTGATGGTGGAGTAGTTACTGTTCAAATGCATAATGTATTCCATGAATATGTGACAAAATTGACATCTTATAGCTTTAAGTGGCTCACATTTAGCTTTGTTCAAATGGTATTTTTAAGCCCTGTCTCTTGCTCTTGGATTGAAATGTGATGTAATGGTCACAAGCTTGAGAAAGGCTATATTTCTAGTCAATGTTGGAATCATTGTCAAGTTTCTAAGAATCATAATCATGCAGAAGTTTTGTTGGTATGAAGAGTGGTTGTCCTCCGAATCTGTTTTTGAAGAACAGTTATTCAGAATTATGTGCACTTTTTATATTAGTTAGACTGGTGTTATCATCCTGATTGTTGCTTTCACCATGTTTTGGCTGTTGTATTCTCCAGCCTTTATTTAATCTTCAGGGATACACTGAAGCAAAAAATTTTTTTAAATGTTAGCACGCCGGGCAAAATGCTTAGTGGTATTTCATCTGTCATTACGTTCTGAGTTCAAATTCCACTGAGGTCGACTTTGCCTTTCATCCTTTCGGGGTCGATAAATTAAGTACCAGTTATGCACTGGGGTCGATGTAATCGACTTAATCCATTTGTCTGTCCTTGTTTGTCCCCTCTATGTTTAGCCCCTTGTGGGCAATAAAGAAATAAGAATAGTATACCCCATGGATCAAATAAATTCTGATGTACCAACTGTCCCCAGGTACAGGTGTGGCTGTGTGGTAAGAAGTTTGTTTCCCAACCACGTGGTTCAGAGTTCAGTCCCACAGTATCAAACCTTTGGCAAGTTTCTTCTAATACTCTGGGATAACCAAAGCTTTGTGAGTGGATTTGGTGGACAGAAACTGAAAGAAGCCCATTGTATTTATATGTGCGTGTGTGTGTATGTTTGTCTCCCCTCCACCACCACTACCACTTAACAACTGGTGTTGGTGTGTTTACATCCCTGTAAACAGGGATTTTGACAGGCAGTTTAACAAAGAGACTGATAGAATAAGTACCAGGCTTTACAAAAAATATTAAATGGGGTCAATTCATTGAACTAAAATTCTTCAAGCCAGCACCCTAGCATGGCCACACACACACATGCACACACACATTTATAAATAGAGAGAGAGAGAGAGAGAGAGAGAGAGAGAGCGAGAGAGAGAGAGAGAGAGAGAGAATAAGTTCCATGCTTAAAAAGAAAATAAGTAATAGGGTCAATTAGTTCAACTAAAATTTCTCAAAGCAGTGCCCCAGCATGGCCACAGTCTACAGACTGAAACAAGATAAAAGATAAATATACATATGTGTATATGTGTGCATGCATGTATATATGAGTGGAACCTGGTACAACTCACCAGCTTAACAGCTTCAGTCAAACAGGTAACCCCTGCCAGCATGGACAGTAAATGCTAAATGATGATGATATGGATATATGAATATTTATATATTTTTGTATAGTTTTGTGTGTATACATATATATATATATATATATATATATATATATATATATATATATA
>NC_068994.1:37044811-37046999 GCF_001194135.2 Octopus bimaculoides | reverse complement strand
ATATATATATATATATATAGTCACTACAATAAAGAAATGTGTAATGACCATTATTTATGCCTTGTCAGATAGATAAATAAATAGATAGATAGATAGATAGATACTTGATCAATGAATGATTTTAGTATTATAATATTCTTGTGTGTGTATTGTATGTGTATGCATTGGATATATATTGTATCGTAAGGTATAAGTGTTGTAAAAAAAATCAAATGGCAGTTGGGTAGGGTAATTGGTATACTACACTACTTTCATGATTGATCTGCCTGCTTGAACATGGGTTAACAGTATCTTAATTAGCAATAACCAGTTATGAGAACTTTAGATTAGTTCCCTTAGATTAGACCCATGTACACGACCCTATAATAACGTATAGCTTATGATTCCAATGTAAATACTTAATTACTTCTTCACAATGTATTGGGATTGATTACTCAAAATAAATTTACTAGACAAATAACACCATGATGTTTCTCTCGCTATCTAAATGTATATACAATAGGAAACTGTAATTCTCATTGCATTTAACCGATAGGTTTATTTACAAATTTCTCAACATTGTGTAGCTATAAGAATAAGGAGTGAATATAACAACTTCTTTTCATATAAATTTCCTCTGTGTAATCTTAAGATATATTTGTTTTAATTCTCATTACATTCTCAAGTAGAATAGATTTTGTAATGTAATAAATCAATGGTTAAGAGTAACTTCCCCTGATATGGGAGATTAATAGCTTAAAATACTTATTTCTTCATGATTTTAGATTATAAACTGTTAATTCACTTGCTTGTGCTTGGTAAACCGATTTCACTATCTAAAGTTTTCTATCACTTCTACTCACACTTATTACATTTATGCAAAACAAAGCAGCTTTCATAAAAGCTTTTTGTGTTTCTAATATAACTGATCACTTCCCAACACACTCTTTACTCTTAACTCTTTTACTTGTTTCAGTCATTTGACTGCGGCCATGCCGGAGCACCGCGTTTAGTCAAGAAAATCGACCCCAGGACTTATTCTTTGTAAGCCTAGTACTTATTCTATCAATCTCTTTTTGCCGAACCGCTACGTTACGGGGACATAAACACACCAGCATCGGTTGTCAAGCGATGGTGGGAGGACAAACACACACACACACACACACATATATATATATACATATATACGATTGGGCTTCTTTCAGTTTTCGTCTACCAAATCCACTGACAAGGTTTTGGTCGGCCCGAGGCTATAGTAGAAGACACTTGCCCAAGATACCACATAGTGGGACTGAACCCGAAACCATGTGATTAGTAGGCAAGCTACTTACCACACAACCACTCCTGCGCCTATCTAAAATAACTGAACCTTTTTTACTTGTTTTAGTCATTGGATAGCAGACATGCTGGGTACTGTCCTGAAGGGTTCAGTGAAACAAAGTGACCCAGTATTTTAATATCTGGTACATATTCTGTCAGTCTCATTAGTCAAACTGTTAAATCATGAGGATGTTAACACTCCAGAATTGCTTGTCAAGCAGTGGGGGTACATATTCACGCACACACACACACACACACACACACACGTGCATGCACACAAACACACATGTATACATGACAGGCATCCATCATCCAAGTTACCTCACGTGGCATTGGTTAGCCCAGAGCTACAGTGGCAGACACTTCCCAAGGTGCAACACAGTAGGACTGAACCCAAAACCAAGTAGTTGCAAAGCTGACTTGTTAGCCACACAGCCATGTAGTTTGTTTTCTGTTTTCTTCCAGCATTGTTTTGATGCTTTCTTTCAAAACTGCCACCACCCTGACCCTACATCATCATTCTAAGAATATAGTTAGATATATTTTAAAAACTTTTCTTATCTTTGAAAATGCCTGTAAAGCACAGTGAAATAGGTAGTTATTTGCAAGTTCTGACCCAAAATAAAATTATATAACCTGCTTTTAGTTTTTCTCTTAACTGTGGTCTCCTTGTGTGACGAAAAAAAATCATCTGATGACTCATGGCAAAGGAACCTTATTTAAAACATTTACTCCTAATGGTATATGTTAGCATGTGCGATAAGCTTAAATTAACTGGACCGGTAGTGGTCTGTGACTATAATACTGTAATAAAATTATTATACTTATGTCCTTGTACTGTACTTTGTTTGTGAAACAACTAGCACAATTCATATCAATCTCATATATA
>NC_068994.1:37038967-37044704 GCF_001194135.2 Octopus bimaculoides | reverse complement strand
ATATATATATATATATATATATACACATATATGTATACAGAGAGAGAGAGTCAAGTGACGAGATTGAGAGAATCTCTATATAGAAAACACTTAGTAATTTGAACTTACTTATACTCTAATATTTTCTCCAAAGACCAAATCAAGAGAGTTATGGGTGACTATAAGGTGAATCCAAGTCAGCAGATATGGAGGCAATGATTCAAATATATAGATACCATCTTGGGTTTTAATGTACAAAATATATATACATGTATACATGTAAAAAGTGAAGGCAGACTCAAAATTTTCAGATTATAAACAATCAAGTATGAATACATATTTATTTTTTATAGAGCACACTTACTTAGTTTACATAGACTCAAAGAATTAGAGGGGAGAAGGCATTACAAGTCTGACAGCTATTTCTGAGGGCTTGGAGTTACTTCATAATGTTGGCATATCCACCTGGTGAAGGAGACTCTGGAGTTTACCAATGTCTGTTGCTTCCATTACTGGCTGCAAATTTTTGATCAAGTACATCTGTCAACATTATGAAGTAAACTCTGAGCCCTCAGAAACAGCTTTTTTGCCTCTAATTCTTTGAGTTTATGTAATCTGAGTTTGTTCCATGAAAAAATATATATACATGCTTGTACTTGATCATTTATCAGCTGAAAATTTTGTGTCTGTCTTCTCTTTTCATATATTCATAGACAACTCAAAATTAAATAGACATGCCCCTGATATATATGTATGTATGTATGTATGTATGTATGTATGTATCTGTCTATCTGTGTGTGTGTGTGTGTGTGTGTACAAGGGAGGGCTGAAACATTCTTGGCTTTGGGTAAAAGAAAATACAGGAGGATCAGTTAATTATTGTTTTATTCAACATATTCCCCTCTCAGATTCTCACCCTTGCAGCAGTCCATCAGTTTTTCTAAGGCCAGTAAAAGAACTCAGAAGGTTGGACCTCCAGCTAGGCCTTTTGTGATACCCTCAAAGCCAAGAACTTTTCAGCATACCCTCATATGCATGTGTGTGTGTGTGTGGATATATATATATATATATATATATGTGTGTGTGTGTGTGTGTGTGTGTGTGTGTGTGGATATATATATATATATATATATATATATATATATATATATATCATATATATACATACATAACAGGTGTAGATGTGTGGTAAGAAGCTTGATTCCTAACCACATGGTTCCAGTTTCAGTCCCACGCTGTGGGACCTCAGGCAACTGTCTTCTATTATAGCCTTGGGGCCTCGTGAATGGATTTGGTAGGCGGAGACTGAAGGGAGCTTGTTACATATATATGTGTATGTGTGTGTGTGTGATCTTCCCCCACCACCGCCTGATGACTGGTGTCGGTATGTTTATATCACCGTAACTTAGCGGTTTGGCAAAATCAACTGACAGAACAAATACTAGGCTTAACAAAAAAAATAATAAGTACCAGCATAGATTCATTTGGCTAGAAAAACGAATTCTTCAAGGCTGTGCCCCAGCATAGCTGCAGTCTAATGACTGAAAGATAACTAAAAGATAAAAGATAAATAAAAGATATATATGTATGTGCAATATACATATACTTTTATAGAGAGCTATTTCCCCTTCCATATTTGAAGAGGTAGTGTTTGGGCTCTAAAGATATGCCATAAGGCTAAACCCCTTATGAGCAAGAAGCACAGGGTAACCCCATAAACCAGCTCCCACTATAATACTAACTGCTCTACATCTTAGCGTGTGCCTCTTCCCCAGATTTATGTATTTGTACAAACAATACATATATATATGTGTGTGTGTGTGTGTGTGTATGTATATACACACACACATAATGTAACCTCGTGGGCATCGGTACCATTTTCCTCTTTCTCCGTTCTTCCATTCTCCGAACTTTCCATCTTTCCGACGAAGGGCTACGCCCGAAACGTCATACACTCTCTCTTTCCTTTCCTGAGCGTCCAATAATACTATCCATATCACGTCCTCACTTTGTTGTTTTTTTGTATTTTTGTTATTGTTTTTTTTAACTATATATATATATATATATATATATATCATACACACTCATACAATCACATACATATTTTTATTTTTGCAATTATGTGTGTGTGTGTGTGTGTGTGCATGTGTGTTTGAGCATTGTGTATGTGAGCATGTGTGCTTGTGTAAAGATGTGTGTAAATGCACATAAATCTAATTAAATTGACAAAGATATGGGCCGTGTTGCCTATGTATACACCCCTTCCTTATGATTATTATTGTCCAATCATTTTTCACAAAATATTCAAACACGGCAAACTATCAATATCTTTACCTCTTAATTAGTCAAAAATAAAATAAAATTACAAGTTGCAGTGATAATTAGAAAAATATTTACATCGCCTACATTCTCCATGATTTCTTGTAAGCAATATTACATGGAGTCAATTAGAATTCTTAATGAGTTTACACTAATTTTCTGTCATATTTAGGGGATGACATAGTCATATATCTCATTTATGTTATTTTATGTTGTCTTGAAATGTGTCCCTATGTCTTTAATTGGGTTGATATCTTGTGATTGATGAGTTGATTTGTGAATGTTAAACCATGTCACTTAAATATAATCCATCATATTTAAATTTTTTTCCAAAAGCTGAGTATTATTTTGCAGAAATAACAAACCATTTGGAGCATTGATATGCTTATGAAAAAATACCTAACACATGGAAGTGCATATAAAAATAATTATTTCTCTACAAGATTATTCTGTTAGCCTCACTCTGGGAAAACGTAGAATATTTATAAACTACTGGTGTGTCAATAATATTGTGTATCAGTGCTATATTGTACTATAGAATATATCTATAGACTGTTAGCCAACACTATTTACAAACCTATATAAAACATCTGGTATGTTTATACAATATCACTGTGAACAAAATAGTTTCAATACACTTTTAGAATTTCTTCAGCAACTGAACACCCTCTTTAACTGTCCTTGACATTAATATGTCCACTATTACAAAGTGTGTAACTAAACTGTATTGACCAATCCAATTTGCATATGTAATGCATTATTGGTTGCTAATTCAATTAATAAATTGTTTGTGTGTTTTAATAAATTTTAACCAACATCATGCATAGACAGATGGAAACACTATGTTGGAATATACATGAAGATATAGAATATGCAGATAAGCTATTCTGATTCATGTATAGTTAAGTAGTAGGATGTTTCATCAAAAGAACAGCAAAGTACCATCAGTTTTTGATTCCCTAAAGTAGATTGAGTACTATTTTGCAGTTTGCAGAAGTCTAAGCTTTTTAGCTATAAAGATGCATACAACTCTGTGTGTGTGTGTGTGTGTGTGTGTGTATGCATGTGTGTGTGTGCATGCATGTCTATGACTGTGTCTATGCGTATATAAAAATATTAAAGTACATGGCACATATCATATTATATAGTGTATATTAAATTATATAGAGGTTAAAAATCTATAGATATATTCCATCATACATTACAGCAATATAGGTTTGTACCCATTAGAGTGAATATACAACTGCACCAAAGTTTATTGCAATTTCAACTTAGTTGGGTCTAATTCAACTTTGTTGTGATCAGGACAACAAATGATTCTCCCGACATATTGTATATATCTCAGATAATATTCAGAATAGATCCTTATAGTCCATCTCATATTTACCTTATAACTTGAGGATATACCTTAACCATCGTCTCTCCCTCCCTCCCTCCCTCTCTCTCACACACACACACACACTCTCTTCCAGCCAGGAGAGCCATGTATTCACTTCTTCAGCTGAGCATCTCTATCAGACTTACACATGTTTCAATACTATACTCCACTCAGTTGAGCATTCTTGTCTTGCCCATGAGAATACTTGATGAGCTTACTGGTGCTGGTACCATGATAAAAAGCACACACTACACTTTTAAAAGTGATTGGTATTAGGAAGAGCATCCAACTGTAGAAATCATGCTAAAGCAAAAGTGACACTTGGTAAAACCCTCTGGTTTGCTGGTTTTTGTCAAACGATCCAACCCAGTCATGGAAAACTGGACGATAGATGACATTGAAGATCAACATCATCATCTGATGTTGCAATTAGATGCTGTAAAATTAAGTCTCATAGAAATGAATTGATTCTTTCTATATATGGATATATTTTTATCCTTCCTTTGAAGTAATTCTTTCATATTCTTTTATTTTACTGGTTTTTGTCACTGCCTTGTGGCATTGTTGGGGTACTACCTATGATTATTTTCATCACTTATATCGACCCAACTACTTGGTCTCATATATATATATATATATATATATATATATTTTCATTGATCTCTATTTATCGAATGGCTGAATTCATATTGAGTTACATACCTTTCAGAGAGTTACTTCCACTTAAGGTGAAAATATTATGTGGAATTTACTGGTACACAAAGACATGGATATGGAGATACACACACATGCATATTCTTTTATTGTTCCACTCTTTTACTTTGCTTCAGTCATTTGATTGTGGCCACACTGGAGCACTGTCTTGAAGGGATTTTAGTTGAACAAATTGACCCCAGGACTTAGTTTTTAAGCCTAGTATTTATTGGTCGCTTTTGCTGAACTGCTAAGTTATAGAGATGGAAACACACCGACACTGGTTGTCAAGTGGTGATGGGGTAGGGACGAAAACAGACGCAAAGACACACACACATATATACCTTTCTGTTTCCGTCTACCAAATCCACACACAAGGCTTTGGTTGGCCCAATGCTATAGTAAAAGACACTTGCCCAAAGTGCCACACAGTGAAATTGAACCCAGAACCATGTGGATGAGAAGCAAGCTTCTTACCAGACAGCCATACTTGCACCTATATACATACTCACATTATATAAATATATGCATGCATGTATGTATGTGTATAGATATAGATATAGGGCAAAAAATAAGGAGAATAAAATGGAGAATAAATGAATGTAATTACTGATTTATTTGCATGTTGTAGAAAGATGACGTTTTTTTTTTTTTTTTATATTACAAAGACATTGGAAGTTGAAAGCTCAAAAAAGTTAAGAAAAACAACGTAAGAAGAACCTACATATGTTTCTGTCAAGCAAATATATGTGCATGTGTCTGTTTATGTTTATGGCCTATGTTTATACACATGCATCTATGTGTGCAGATATACATGTATTCATATGCATGTTTATTTATTCATTCATTTAATTTAATCTATTTTATTTATTTTCTACACATATATGCTCAATTAAAATATGTATGAGCCACTATATACTTGACATTTCCTATCCTCGTCAACTGCATCCAAATATGCACCTATGTACCCTAATCAATAACAGTCGATAAGTAAGCTCCAACTGGTTAAGCATTACACTGGCTTGCTTTCAAATTTTTATCCATCCTGAATCATGACAACATATGTATTTCTCACTAAACCAATAAGAATCATCCATAGAATTTAGTTTCTTCTTACTCTATTTTACTCTTTTACTTGTTTCAGTCATTTGAATGCGGCCATGCTGGAGCACCGCCTTTAGTCGAGCAAATCGACCCAGGACTTATTTTTTGTAAGCCTAGTACTTATTCTTTCGGTCTCTTTTGCTGAACCGCTAAGATACAGGGACCTAAACATACCAGCATCGGTTGTCAAGCGATGTTGGGGGGGACAAACACAGATACACAAACATATACACACACATACATATATATATATATATATATATA
>NC_068994.1:37002865-37038622 GCF_001194135.2 Octopus bimaculoides | reverse complement strand
ATATATATATAAAATCATTGGTGTTCTGGCATCTTTTTTCTATGCTTGCATAGATCAGATATTTATCCCATATCCCCAAAACTAAGTAAGGTAATATTTCCCCATAGCTAGAAAAGTTTACACAGGATACTGGAAATAGATGACACTGCTTTTATGACAGAATCGCTCATTTGCAGACATTAAATTATGTCAAGGCAAAGAGATAAACACACACACATGCATATATACATATATGTACACTTGCACTCACATACATATATGCATGCATACATATATATATACATACATACGTACATACATATACTCATGTGAAAAGCGTTTCACAGTGGGTTTCTGTCTACCAAATATTTTACTCATTTGACAGTGGCCAACCCAAGGCTAAGATACAAGATATTTGCCCTAGTAAGATTGAATTATTTTCATATATTCAAGCACCATAATCAAGAAAGAATTTGAAAATTTTGACCAATTATTTTCAAGTCTTGTTTTAATTTTAATTTTTTTCTCTTTTTAACTTACCTGACTTAGAGTCATTTATGACAAGTTTAGATCTAAATATATCCATAAACGCTTGATTTTAATTGAAATTCTCATAACTCTTTCTTTAATAATTGCATTATCATTTTGGTACCAGATTAAAATTTCATCTCACCTGATTTTGTAAGTCCCTGTCTTGTTGGGAGTAAAGAAGATTAGTGTTATACTAATGACATCTATTGAGACAAAACCAATTGTCCACATATTTATCCCATATACCCAAAACAAACTATTCTAAATTTCTTGAAATTATCGGACCATTCTTATTTAGAGTCACCAAAAATGACTTTTTTTTGCTTTAATATCTCTGTCCATGAAAGCAGCAAGCTGGCAGAGCCATTAGCACACCAGGCAAAATACTGAGCAGCATTTCATCCATTCTGAGTTCAAATTCCAGCAAAGGTGACTTTGCCTTTTATTACTTCGGGATTGACAAAAAAAAAAAGTAGCAGCTGAGTACTGAGATTGATGTAATTGACTTACCCCGACCCCGAAATTGATGGCTTTGTCCTAAAATTTGAAACCAATATCTATGTCTATGAAAGTAATATCTTGAATTGCAATAACCATACCCCACTATTGACTTTGTTATCCCAGTTCATGCCAATGGTGCTTTTGAGTAACTTTCTCTAAGCCCTTTTTTAGAATAAATATGCAAATTACCCTGGCGAAGAATGTTTTCAATTCTTTTTGTATATAACTAAATGGTTACATATAGATCAAAAGTAAGAAAGATAATGGTATATCAATGAAGCCTGCTGATGAATCTTTGGAAATGAAAGGCTTGGAAGATCTGAAAGAGAGGATCACATTTTAGTTCAGCTTCTACAATGATTATCATGTAGTAGTGGGCATTACTGCCAGTTCAACCATACTGTGTTGGTTGTTTCTTATCAAGTGAAACATTTTAAATAGCATTTCTAGATGTGGCTGTCTCAATTTTATCATAGGTATGTTATGAGATTTAGAAATTCAACATACATTGTCTCCATAATAAAGTTGGTAGATTCTTTGTTAAATGGAATTCAACTGTTACATTGAGTAGGTCAAGCAACTAGCTCAAGTCCCTTTGTTTGCTTCCAATAATGACAATGGCAGTTCTGGTGATAATGCTATTGATGATGATAAGAGTGATGCTGGAATATTAGAAGTGATGGCAGTTGTGGCTGAATCAATGTTAATGTCTTCTTTGACCATATTCCAAATGTAAGGATTCTTTTCAGTTTTAGTTATCAATTAAGATAAGGCAATCTTTTAACTGAGTGATTCAGTCAAATTTAAATTAATTTAGTGTATGCAATTGGCAGTATAGAAAGTCAATATTGAAACTATAAGAATACTATTCAAATGTCACTGATTCTATTATATGAATTATTTCTTGCACTCTTCTACTCATATGCATTCCTTTGTCTCCATGCAATACCAATATCTGATAAAAGTTCATCTTATTGTATGTATTTTAATAATTCCAATTGGATGTCAACTACACATTACTCGTTCCCACTATAAATGTAGAGATGAAATGTATCAATAAGATATTGAACTAACAACTCATCAATCATGAGTTCAAAAATCAACTATAGGAATTTCTTTATTCTCTAAACTAGATACTTAATTCTGTATGCCCCAGTTAACTTTACTATCAAGAATAAGTACTAAATCATCTGAAAATGTTACAGGCTGTATACTGGTATTCAGCTGAGGAGATCTAAGCGCTGGTTTTTGAAAAAATTTTGTTGTTTGTGGTGAAATCTCTATTATTTCCCAATGCTAACAGCTAGAAGTAATTCTTGTGAGAAAATATCACTAATTATTCTCCTTTTAATTGCAATTAGGATTGAACAGAAATATTGTAAAATACCATTTGACACCAAATACTTAGCAATGGTGTTGGTTGAGAGCCATTTATAAGACTTAAAACAAAAAAATCATTGTTCTAGGAGAAAATTTTGTCAGGAATTTTGATATGGTGCCTTCAGCTGAAAGATTAACAATCTAACAATTTTGCCAGCTATGGCTCTCTATAACAACAGCAACTTCAATTTACTACTAATCCAAGTGCTGGTAGAATATTGGAGTTGGCTGCGATGATTTGCAAAATTAATCTTGTAACTGACAAGTATAGAATACAAAAATCACATGGCTAAAATATCTGAGATATGGAAACTTAGTCACTGAGGGATTGGACCACTAAGGTTTCTAAAGCTGGAATGATTAATAAAACCATTTACTAAAAATTAAAAATGGTCTCCACATGTAGCTAATAACAGGAATTTGAGAAAGTAACCAAAAGTAGGATCTCTGTTTTGAAATTTTATGCATTATGAAATTACACAACCTCAAAAATCATACATGGATATATATAAAAAAATATCATGATTGGCAAAAGATGACCATCCCCAAATATAATAATATCATTATAAGAATACTATTTTAATGTAGTATTGGCTAAACTTACATGGTGTTATTAGGGTAATACTTCACATCCTATCAAAACAAATGCACTGTGTCCTTACACAGACAATTAATTCTTAATAGTCCAGCCACTTAGCTTCAAATAAATACCATGAAAATGTACTTTTATAAAAACAGTGCACCCTTGTCACAACATATCAATACTGAAGGGGGTTGTCTTGTTTAAAGTTTAATAATGTATATATATATATACAATACTTGCAATATATAGTGTGTACGATGAATGTAATTAACAGTAACACAATTGCAGAAAATACTATATCATTTAGCAATATAAAGCCTAAAAATATGTTGTATATAATGATCTATCTTTATAGCATGTTAAAATCCTAAAATTAATCCTGTATATTGCTGCATGTTGAAGATGAAAGGTGAGGTTCAAGTGGTGAAACTGAAAGAAGTGGAGATAACTTGACATTATAAGTTATCCAAGATAGAAGTACCAGAGGTCCTTACCAACCAAATACAAATTCAAGTGATTGAGGGTGGTCACTGAGTCAACAGTGAGTGGATCATCAATATCATTAATAGATTTAACAGATGCAATGTAGTTGCAACTGAGTTGACTTAAACAGTGAGTTGGATTCAAACTGTTTACTTGCTGATAGTAATTTCAAATAATTAAGGCTCTGTGATGTTGATAATATTGGTGAACAGAGATTTCTGCTGCCAAGTCAATTTACACAATGTGGTTATAGAGATTCACATATGACAATGAATTTGAGTTTCATGAGTAAGGGTTTATTATCTTCAACATCCTATCTCTGCTGTCACCTATGAGAAGAACTTCATCTGCTGTTTTTTCCTTCAAGGTACACTTGTAGCTCTCTATGTTTTCTTACAAGGTTTTAATGTCATTTTTTGAGACATTTGTTTCACATACCAACAGAAATGTATGATAAAAATTACTTACCTCAAATCCTTCAAAATCATATTCTACCAACAACACTGTACAGAAATACTTTGCCAAGCATTGATTTCTGTAGTAGTCTTCAGTGCCTTTCATGAAAATACAAAATAAAATATAGATGTAAGGTCATGGTTTTTGATGTTACCAAAGGTTCTTTGTCTTTGTCAATCTTCCTTAATATCATTGTCTTCTGTCAATATGCTGTCAAATATGTTCTTTCCTTACAAGTATATCTTGATCCATTGGTCAGATCATGGCATTAACATTAGGTGGTAAGAACATGCACCTTATTTTACAATCACTATCGACAAATTAGTGAAGACCTGGAGAATATGTGCATCATTAGAAATTAATAGCATCTTTAGCACATCAGCAAAAACTTTGAGGATATCTTTCTGGTAGTTACATACAGCAGGTATGAAATTCTGGGAAAAACAGATATGGATGTTGACCATGATCTTTTGCTCCAGCATGTCATTCAAAACTCATAAATGTGCTGATCTCCTTCCTACCACCACAAACTTTAAAAGGTACATACTGTCTTCACTCAAATAGCAATACACTGGGAAATGTTCATCTGTTAAATTATGACAAGGTATTTAAGATATATTCTTAAAATATTTGAGTATTCTACAGGGTGTCCACAAAGTCTGGGTACATGGGGATTAGCACATACTTTAAGAATTTATTATTTCTTATATTTAATTGTTTATGTTATGATTTTATTTACTCCATGTACCCAGACTTTGTGGACACCCTGTAGATTAGTTACCACCAATACACTTGATTATGTCATTTAACCTCTTTCATGATGATTCAGCTTCCTCACTTGGTGGGCTGTCCACTTCAACATGGGCAATTTTATTACCCATTTCACAGCAATTTCTAAATTGCCATAACCATCAGTCACTAACTTCAATACTTTTGTTACCCATATATGTCTAGTTAGCTTGCAAGTTACACTTTGAATATCTACACTACTGACATTTTATCACAGGATCGTTGATGGATAAACCACTTCATTACTGCCTTCTCAAGATTTATATATTTTGCAATTATCAAATACTTTCTTGCATGGCAGGTAATGATATAGAGTTTTCATCAACATAGTTCAAAGGAAATGCAAGAAGGATTTTATACTAATCCCTATGTCCAAATTTACTTTTTAACATCACACACTTCAAAAACTTATGTCACCAAACCAACAGCCTTCAACTGACTTATGAACTCAAGTTTGGGATCACAGATAGAGTTACATGCTCTGTCTTTAGATTATTACTCTCTGTTAAAACTATGATTTAAAATACGATGCCTAATTAGTGAAATATTAAAACTTCAAGGCAACACTAGTTGTATTGTGTTGCAACTGGTGGTTATTTTCAGTGTGCTATGCATTACCAAGTTGAACTTAATAGTATGATATAAGTATTACTAATCAGAAAGAAACATACAAATTTTTGGCTATATCTTTGTTACTGAGTATGTCCAATTAGATTTGATAATAATTAGAGCCAGATTATATCATTATGTTACAAGATCATAATAATTGTAAAGAAAACCAGTTTGTTCAGTTAATAAATTTTCAATGAATTTATAACTACATCTCACCAAGACGTCTTATATAAGCAACAACCTCAATATATTGAGAGGAGAGGAAAGGTGAATGAATTCAAAAAATAGGCGAATCAAGAGGGTAATTAGTAAGTCAAAACTATCAGTCAGTCTCTTATCTTTGATTAGTCTAGTTTATCTAATATCCAGGTTAATGGGACTCAGTTTATCAAAGATTCACTGTGTATATATCTTTGATTTGTAATTAATTCTGAATAATTCTCAATAGCCTTGTATCTTTTGCATCAAATGGGTGCCATGTGAATGTATTGTTATACTTTATTTGCAATTAATTTTCAAAAATTCTCAAAAGCTCCCTCAACTTAGCTACAAATAAGCACAATGAGTATGTTTTGTTATGTATTTGATTTATTCATGTTTTGTGTTATGTTGAAATATTTTGAGGACAATTTCAATAAATCAGCATTCCTAACTCAGAGAAAACATTATCTCTCAAATGATGTTATAAAAACTGGAACAAGCTGTGGTACAGTTTGCTGCTATACAGAATGTTACTCAGAGGTAGGTGACATACACAAAAACTTGCAAAGATACCCAAGAATCTTGTCCTGAATAGGCACAATCATTTGACTCTCCAATACCCAGTCCCACCTTGATTGAAATGTACACTGTTTTGCTCAGAGTAGTGAATAGATGAATTATAATACTTATTCTAAGAAGCAAAAACAGGACAATAAATATCAAACATAATTATTTCAATACATCCCTAGAACTTTATGATAAGCTAACTTCTAACCTTTACCTAATCTGCTTAGAAATTCTGAATACTTAGAAATTCCAGTTAATTTTTCTGTGATTCATGGGAAAGTGTTTTATATTTTTCAATTCTCAACACAATATCAACAGAAAAAAAAGAAAATGACACAAGTCTGTCAGTAATTTAATTCATCATTAGCTATTTATACTCACATTTTAATGTTTTACTATTTCATTGCCCTATTTCCTATTAAAATTGTATTAGTTTGGAAATTCTTATTTGTCTACATATTTCCTTCATTTCGAAAAGAAAACAAGTGTGAAGCCCTATACAAGAGAAAAAAATCAATTAAAAGTATCCAAGAAGGCTAGTGGGATCTGTTCAGTTTCGTTCACAGATTTTTTAATCATTTAGTAGCAATGACCAGGAAGTTGTTGCTCTTTGATTACTATCACAAACAACAGTAGCTTTCTTAAAATTACCCGCATATGACAACTTTAACACAAAATAACTTCTAAAATACGAAATTTTGTTAAAAATGGTGAAAGTGAACCGTGTTTACAGTGAGAAATTACACCAGTATACGAAGTTTCAAACTGTTTAGTTAAAAAGAATTAATTAAAAAATCTGTGAGCGAAGCTGAACAGACCCGGCTGGTGTGATTCATTTGTGTTGACAAATATCTGTTAAACAAAGTGTTAAAAATAGATAACATTTCTTGCTGAAACTAGTACAGAGAGAGTACAGTCAAATAAGTCAACTCCAGTACTTAGCTGAAACTTTATTTTATCAAGCAAATACTAAAATTATTTATTCCTCATGACACATTATCGTTTTCTATTGTTTTATTTTTATGTTATTTTTGTATAAACTGTTATAATCTTCTGCTATCTCACTTTCTACTTTGTGATTTCTTTAATGGCTATGGGCAACAATCTTCCTCATTGAACAAAAAACATAAGCAAAACATGAAATTAAAAATATTGTAAAAAAAAATAAAGATTATGAAAGGCAAAATATAAAATTTCAAATTATTTGATTATTTTCATATAATCATATTTCTACATAAATATTGCTTTATAAAACTTCAGTACCATTCTAAGGAGTTGAAAGTCAGGGTCTTTTATTTATATATATCATTTTGATATATCTATAAGGATTTTCTCAGAATCAAGAAATCTATGATTCTTCCATTAGATTATGATTTTTTATTATATACAGAAATGTCTTCAATTCATCCTTTCTTTTTGTTTTTTAAATTTGTATTTCTTGAATTGTAAATCAATAAAAGTGTAGGAAACTTATGTTGTTTGTTTTCCTGAGAAAGATATATGTTTGGTGTATTTATTAACAATGAGTTTAGAAATTGTACCATTCAGAAAATATTTAAACTATTTTTTTTTTGGTTTAGAAGATATTTTAAAATGTCATATTTAGGTAAATACTTATAAAAAAAACAAACAAAACATGTAAATAGAATACCTATCTCTCAAAAAATATCCTGAATGTCTTTGTGTATACATTATGTGTGTGTGTGTGTGTGTGTAGGTATGTATATATCTAGATTTGTGTATATACATATGAGTGTGTGTATATATATATATATATATATATATATATACATACATACATACATACATACATACATACATACATATATCAAGATAATACAGACTCCTGTCTGGTAGGAAATAAGTTTGTATTTAGATAGAAAAATTACCATTATCCAAGAACCTAGTTCTCCTTGTCTAAATTTTCATTTCTATTTTAAGTGTATGGTTACTTATGAAATCACTGTAATGTAAAGGAAGGTCAACAATGAAGGAAATAGGATGCTCATATTTTACATCAAATATTAATGGATTTTTTTTCATCTGAAATTTAAAACTGCCTAGAAGATTCTAGGCAGTTATCCCAACCCCAAAATAGAAAACTTTTGCCCATGGAATTAAATCTGAAACTATGTACCGATTTTACCTTTATGAAACAGAATTTTGTGTAATTTTGTACACTATACAATCTATTTTCTTAGTTCAGGAAAATTCTGGAAGTGTGTTGTAAACTTGAGCTCTGTAAGCAATACCGTTTATTTTTTATCTTTTGTTTGTGTTAGTTACTGGACTGTGGCAATGTTACTACACTACCTTGAAATGTTTAGTTGAACAAATCAACCCCAGCACTTATTTTTTAAGTCCGGTATTTACTCTATCAGTCTCTTTTGCAAACTCACTATGCTATAGGGATGTAAACAAACGAACACCGATTATAAAGTGGTAGGGGGTACAAACACAAACATAAAGACACACACATACATGTTTATATATGATGGGCTTCCACACAGTTTCTCTCTACTAAATTCATTCACAAGGCCTTTGACAGCCCAAGATTATAAAGAAAAGATTTTCCCAAGGTACAGCATAGTGGGACTGAACCCAAAACTACATGGCTACAAAGTGAGCTTCTTAACTACACACCCATGCTTGCTCATTATTATGAAACAAAAGTCTTCTAAATTGATAAATCAATGGTTAATCATTCAGTATTTAGTAGACTAGTCATGAGTAGTATAGTACTTGCATTTCTTACCAATTATATGACAGTAACCTAAAGTTAAAGACAATTATTTTACAATACATCATATATTAATTCGAGCTTATCACATCAAAAATCCATTTCTGATCACATTTTTTTCATATACAGTATATTTCAAATTAGATTATCCAATAAATTCTTTTCACAAAACATCGAGCATGGTTTACAAGGATTTTGCTACCATTTCTAGCATGAAAAAATCCCTATTTTGTTACATTTCTTTCTATAAAACATATCTATTTCCATCTGTATATCATCATATCATCATCATCATCATTTAACGTCCGCTTTCCATGCTAGCATGGGTTGGACGATTTGACTGAGGACTGGTGAACCAGATGGCTACACCAGGCTCCAAACTGTCTGCATGTGTATGTGTGTGTGTGTAAGTTCGAAGGTTTATGACTCGAGTTCCACCAAACCGATTTGATTGAAATTTCAGACATGCATTTGGTATGTTCCGAGGTATGTTTTAGTTATACCAAATGCTTCCATCAATGTTTGGTTTTCACAAAAACTCGATCGATAATTATCGATTTTTTCAAAAAGGCATCCGATTTTGATCAAACTTGACATACCTATGCATTCTTACCCAAGGTTTTTCATTTCGTTATTATTTTTTTCAAATTCCATTTCATTTGAGTACAGCACGGGAGAAACCGACTCAAAAAATGCCTTTAAGGTTGGCCATAGTGCCAGAACCATTGAGCCAATTTAAACCAAACTCGGTAAACGAATGCATTTTCACCCAACGAGTCTTATGCTATGGTTCATTTCATTAAATTGTGCTTTGTTTGAGCACAATTTGACAAACTAACATTCGAACAAAATGCCTTTGTAGCTCCTGAGGTAGCTCCTGATTTGTTTTTCTCAGAACACTGACCCCATTCCTTCTCCGATGCATAAACAATTAATCTCCACTATGGTGTGCACACACATTGTGACCCCACATGACCTCAAAATAGCCACTGCCAATAACACTAAACATCCAGCACTGAGGCTTTCCATTGCAATAAATGAAAGCGATTTCTATGTGTAGCATGAGACAGTTAAAACAATAACAGCCTCTGCACTGCACAAGCTACTGGTAAGTACATACTACTTCCTTCATCTGTTTCACAAGCAGTAGTAACCAGCGTTGCACAGGTCTTAATAAATTACCATGAAAGTGCGGAAACATGAGGCCTTACACTTGAGAAAAGACGGTTTGGGGCATGACATTGTTAAAGCAATAACCTTGGTAATCTCTTGAATCAAATCAATACTCAAGCTGCCTTTCAAAAAGTTATATTTTTGCATTGTTTATGGTTTCCGTGTACAAGTGCTTTCAGGTGAAACTGGGCCAAACCTCTGAACCACCAAACCGATTTGACTGAAATTTCAGATATACTTAGGTATGTTCTGAGGCATGTTTTAGTCATAACAACTGCTTCAATCAATGTTCGGTTTTTGCAAAAACTCAGTTGTAAAAAAATTGATGAAGCATCCTATCCGGATGCAGAAAAGGTGAGAATGTATTCATTCCCAGGATTCCCCTTACTCCCTTGGGAGCAGACATACCTTTCACCTTCAGAAGACTGCAATTCCCACTCTGGCCCAGCTTCACCATGTCTGTCAACAAGTCCTAGGGCCAGACTCTCCCTGTGACCAGACTTCTCTTGGAAGAGCCTTGCTTTTCCCACAGCCAGCTGTACGTTGCATGCTCCAGAGTTGGCAGTAGAGACAGACTGTTCTCATTAACACGTTGGGTGAAAACAAGAAACATTGTCTAGAATGAAGTGCTACATATTTGCCAAAGCTGAAGTGGGAACACTATCGCTTTGCATGCCTATAATGGGGTACGCTCAAATACTTTTACTATTTTTCCCATATCAGACGGAAGCATCAGAAAAGGGCGCCTGCCTGTTGACACTCTGTGGGTTTATGAAAGGCATTTGTGTGGTGCTCCTACGATGGCAAAGAGGTGGCGATTCATTGCAGTTGCACAATAATAATAAGAAATAATGTTTTCAGACAGCTGCTACAAACAGACCAGCAGAAAGGCAGTTTAGGTATCGCATATTTGAGGACATTTCTGCTGCCTTCTATATGGTCGATTACCTCGAGTATGTTTATTCATAACATTAAAGTGACCAATTCAATGGAAAGGATACCAATTTACAAAATGCATGGTGGCTACTTGTTGGGCCTCTTGAGGGCGACATTCCAACTGTTGTGTGGTTGCATCATAAGAAGCTTGCTTCCCAACCACATGGTTCCAGGTTCAGTCCCTCTGTATGGCATCTTGAGAAAGTGTCTTCTACTATAATCTTGGGCCAATGAAGGCCTTGTGAGTGAATTTGAAAGTTGGAAACTAAAAGAAGCCCATCGTGTGTGTGTGTGAGTTTGTGTCTGTGTTTGTCCACTGCTTGACAACCAGTGTTAGTGTAGTTACGTCCCCATAACGGTTCCCTCTTAGGAAACTCTGAAATTGTTCAACTCATTCTCTTCCTATACATTTATCTGTGTGCTTCGTTGTATGGCTTTATTTGCAAGTGTATGGTTCTAATCTGCGCCGGGCTGAGGAGTAAGGTGTTGAAATCAGAAGAGCATTGCGCAAATGCAGTAGCCGAGGTAGGGATCAAAAAATTTTCTCAAGTGTAAGGCCTCATCTTTCCGCAGTTGAATGGTAATTTATTAAGACCCGTGCAATGCCTTATACTACTGCTAGTAGACTATAAAGTCTAACTTTTCACTGATCCATATACTCAGTTTATAAACACATAAATATCTTATAAAATCACAAAATGATGTGTATGTGCTCATTAGATGGCTTGCATCATTGTTTTGGCACAAATTTTGAGAAAATGATGCTTATACTGACCCCATGCAAGTTCCGTTATTAATTTGTTATCTTTGTTAATTGTCCACTATGGTAGAAGATTCTGCTGTTAACAAAAAGTAAAACAGAATTTTGAAGACATCTCAATATTAAAATGTCTTATAGTAATATAAGATTCAGGCAAATTTCTTTGGTGCTAACGTAGCTATTTTGATGCTATGAGAGTTAAACAAGAACAAAATAAAACAGTTTGAAGATGTATTTTATAATTGTGAAGTAGATTGCCAGGACAAGATGTTTAGTTGAGATTGTAAACATGGTTTCATCCATTTAATAAATTTTCAGTGGAAGATGTGAATGGAAAAGGCATAAGTGTGGTTGCATCATAAGAAGCTTGCTTCCCAACCACATGGTTCCAGGTTCAGTCCCTCTGTATGGCATCTTGAGAAAGTGTCTTCTACTATAATCTTGGGCCAATGAAGGCCTTGTGAGTGAATTTGAAAGTTGGAAACTAAAAGAAGCCCATCGTGTGTGTGTGTGAGTTTGTGTCTGTGTTTGTCCACTGCTTGACAACCAGTGTTAGTGTAGTTACGTCCCCATAACTTAGTGGTTCAGCAACAGAGACTGATAGAATAAATACCAGGCTTAAAAAAAATGAAAGCACTGGTGGTCGATTCATTCACCTAAAACATCAAGGTGGTGCCCCAGCATGGCCACAGTCTAATGACTGAAACAAGTAGAAGATAAAAGATACCTGAATATTCTTAAATGTTGCATGAAGTGATAGGAACAAGGGTTTGTTATGAGAAAACAGCAAGTAAATTGTATAATTATGGATTTTAGGTTATCAAAGAGTGTAGTATTCAGGTTTTTAGAAGCACTTCTTGAGCTTTACATTCTGAGCTGAAATCTCACCAAGGTTAATTTTGCCTTTCATCTTTCCAGGTTTAATAAATAAAGTATCAGTCAATTACTAGGGGTCATGCAATCAGCTTGCCTCTCCCCTAATATTTTGATATTGCTGTCTTTGTGCTAAAAATTAGAAAGAATCATTATTATTATTATTATTATTATTATTATTATTATTATTTATATTTGACTTTAGATACTTTGCTTCAGCGAATAGTAAGTAAATCTTGTTTCGGCAGTTGATAACTTCGGAAAGGTTTTCTTCAGTTTTTCATAGAATGTTTTGGCTAGTCTTTTAACACATGTAATTAAAAAATTGCTTGAATATACAATTCATTTGCAGAATATTTAATAATTTTTGGTTATAATATTTGAGAAGTGTCAAAGTAAAACAGAAGCTAGATTGAAAACTTGAAGAAATAGAAACTAGCTTGAAAACTCAAGTATAATCGATGAATTTGTATCACGACTCAAGGCTTCCAGACTAATGTTTTATCAATGTTGAAATACTTTGTATTCAAGGTTGAAATTCACATATTGTAAAGTCATAGAAGTTTTTCAAACTAAAGCAGATTATATTATCTTTGGTAACATAATATAAAATGATATCAAATAATTTATCATCTTTGTTCAACCAGTTTTCTTCCAGTTAGTTTTATTCTATCAAGCTAAATTGTTTCAATTTATGTCTTTCTACTCTTTTCTATAAGCAATTATCAACTTTAGTAATGGCCTATAATCATTTTATTCTTGATCTTTTCAATGAACAATAAAATTATACTAATGCAAGAAGCAGTACACAAAATTGGGAAAAGCTAAGTAAACAATTTTGTGATTATTTAAGATACTACAGAGAAAGAAAAAGATATGCTCAGTTGAATTCTATATGCAAGACCTGTTGTACAGAGAAAAAAAATGCATACATATACACATGTGTGTGTATAAATATGTGTATGTATGTGCATGTATATATGAATATATATACATATATATGAATATGTATACATACATATGTACATATTCATACGTATGTACACATACACACACTCACTCACTACCTATATATATATATTGTTATGCATGATTTCAAAGACTAACTATGAAAATTTCCATTTCATTGCACTTTACATGATATATCACCAACAGACAAATTCGACTTTTTACCAGCAATGAACAAAATTTATTACTCTGTCCTAATTCTGTTTTACAGCCTATGATTTCTGATCTAAAACCACACTAGGAACTAGGAGAACAACAGCAGATAAAAGTGATAAAGAGATTTTTCTCATTAATAATGTTATTTTCTCCTTGACTTTGTTCACTCAAATTAATTTTTTTCAAGCACAAGTCAAATAGATTATGATTTGTCTGCATATACATATTTATTTAGTTAGAATTAAATGGACAGAAGAGAAAGAAACAATAAAACATGTCATTGACATTATTATGATTTTTATTCTAATGAAAGCGCTTCCTGATATTACCTTTCAAATGAAATAGTCTAACTAATTTCAAGTTCTCATGTTATGTTGTACTGATGAGCCCAGAATAAGGATGAAATAGTGCAATCTACAACTATAGGAAAGTTCAATAAATGGATTGTATGGAAATATAGAAACACAATACAGTCTTCCATTCATAAGAAAAAGACCCAAGAAGATAAGGAAAAAAGAACAAACAGGGGATAAGTTACAAACCATGAAACCGCTCTGTCCCCTGAAGGAGACTTCTCACCTTCTCTGTCATCTTATAGTTGTAGTCTCTCTCTCTTTCTCTCGTACTCTATAAGCAATAATAAACTGCAGCAGCAGCAGCTGTGGTCACCAGTCAAGTAACCACGTGCTTCTAAACACTATTTGGAAGCAAATGCAAAAATTCAGGAGAATCATTTTATCAATCCAATGCTATTACATTTGGTGTGTGATAGGTTAACATTACTTCAATTTATATGGACGCAGTTAAAGTTCTACATTGCTCTTAAACTTTAGGAAACCATTTTCTTCAATAGATCTATCATGGAATAAAAAGGCTCACTCTTTTATATATGCAGCATTTTAAATTTATTCAAATTGCAATCCTTAAGTGGCAGCTATCCTAAAGTTGAACTTCAAAATTATGAGGTTTAACAGATATGTTTTGCCATTTGTGCATGGTTTAGGTAAATATTGCTGACTAAAATTCTAATTCTAATTAACTCTACAAAATAAACGTCATATGATTGGATGCAATTTTTAATGCATTTCACAGTAGGTGAAGCTAAGCACATTGTCAAGGGCAGAATTGTTTTCATAATTTATCAAATAATCTACAGCATTTCTTTGTCAATCTCAAGAATGTAATCATTTATCTAGCATCAACATAATGGCATCCATTTTAACATGCTAGCAGCCAAAATTTATTTTAAGTATTTGTAAATTCAGATTTACATTTATAAATATGCTGTGCCATGCTTTCTATAGAATATCATACAATTTTGTATAATATTCCATATTATATTACAAAAGAGCAGAATTGTTAGAGCATCAAACAAAACACAATACCTTACAGCATTTAATCGTGGCCCTTTACATTCTAAGTTCAAATTTGACTTTGTTTTTCATTTTTCTGAGGATTGATAAAATAAGCACTAGGCAAGAAATGGGATTGGATCAATCAACTATACTCTCTCTCTCTCTCTCTCTCTCTCTCTCTCTCTCTAAAATTTAAAGTCTTGTATTTACATTAGAAATCAGTATTATTTTACCAAAGGCATGCATTTGGAAGAAACAAAGTGTTTGACAAAATGCCTTGTATTATTTAGTTGTAGCAAGGTGGCAAGCTGGCAGAATCATTAGCACACTGGGCAAAATGCTTTATATTCTGATTCCAAATTCCACAACAGTTGACTTTGTTTATCATCCTTTTGGGGGTTGATAAAAAAAAAAGTAACAGTTGAGCACTGGGGTCGTTGTAATCGACTAAATCTCTCCCCTCAAATTTCAGGCCTTGTACTACAGTAGAAAGGACTGTTTGGCTATGTCTAGGACAGTGGATTGGTAGAATCATTATTGCGTGAAACAAGATGGCATATTTTTGTGGTCAAAGTTCAAATTTTGCTGAGATTGACTTTGCCTTTCACCCTTTCTGCAGTGTTGATGAAATATAGCATCATTCTACTACTGGGATCCAAGTTGTCTACCAGTGCTGTTCAGTTGTCTACCATTTCTTTCATCACTATTCAAACTCTTATGAGGGATATATGAATCTATTTCCACAGGAATTCCAGCCCCTTCTTTACATACTTTACTGAAGAGAAAATCTAACCATTCTTCTATAACATGGCAACACTTAAGAAGTGATTTACTTTTATTTCCTCCCCTGATTCTAAATTACTACATCTTCTAAGTATATATTAGCTGTACTAATCAAACCTGGCTTCCAGGAAACAAAACAAACAAACAAAAAAGGAATATAAGAAAACTAAATCATTTGCTCATTCTTACCTAATCTTATGCACAATGTGTACAATTGATACTACTACCTGGATTATTATATTTCTTTTCTATGATATCTTGAAAAATGCTTACTTTCTTTGTTGCGTGATTTAAGCACTAAGGTAACTAAGCAGCCAAAAAATACAAGTTCTAATCTCTAATTGTCAGATGAAGTTTCCCAGTCACTATCTGATGTATGCTCCTTTTATAAAAGGAAAAGGAAGACAAAAGCTAAGTCCTTCCTCTGTTGACTGAAGCTTTAAAGTTCCTGAAAGAAGATTAAAGCTTTCTATAAATCTAGAAGGATGAATATAAGGCTAGAAATATTAAACATATTTTAATGTTCCTCTTATGTCATTGAGATACTATATATTCAGCATTATGAATTAAGCTTTTGAAGTAGATCATTCCAAACACTGCATTGTATTATCTTCACAATAACTAGCTTTTCCTTAAGCCTTCTCTTCCCAACACCACCACTACTGTATCAACATCATCTATCAATTCAGCCAAATGCAGTAAAGTCATGTTCTTTTTCTTCAGTGTATAGTCCTGCAGAATGGTATATTGCCACTTGTCCCCATCAGGCTTAAACTTTCGTGCTTTGATCTAAGTACTTTATGTTTGAATATTGTAATAGTGTATGTGTGTGTGCGTGTGTGTATGTGTGTGCGTGTGTATGTATATATATATATATATATATATATTAGACTATACATACATACACATACATGCATATATATACTCATTATACACACAAACACATACACACACATATATATACATGTAAATACATATATGTTTGTATACACACATATATTCATATAATGTATACATACACATGTATATACATTATATATATATATATATATATATATATATATATATATATATATATACATACACACACATATATTGTATTTGAAGCAGTCAATTACAGCAATCATTTTCTGAATTCACTCATGCTCAGACAGTTTTTCACATTTACATTATTTATTTACTTATCAAACAAAACAACTTAGACTTATTTCGATAAGGTGTATGGTCAATATTTTTTTTTGTAGTACTTATATCTTATTTAGCCCCAGGATAGCAATGATCAGGCATACCTATGATCAAAGGTGTTCCAACCAGGCCTATCCCATCTTTTATTTGACAAAATATGTAAGAGCACTTAATCCAAAACCTAATGTTTTACTTTTCTTTAAGATGACAGAATGCAATTTAAGGAGATTTGGCTGCTATTTCTAATAGGCTGAATGATCAAGTGATACTTCCTAAAATCCCAATATATTACTGGTACATAGTCTGTCAATACTGAGTGGGGAAATTAACATTTGAATATTGAGTCTAAAAGGGAAGAAGCAAAATCCTACTTCGACATTTTTTTATTTTTGTTATATTTTCAGCATTTCTTTCCCTTTTGTTGTTGTTTTTTGCAGATCTCCATCACTTTCCTTACTGTTTCACCATATTCTCTTATTGCTCCAGCTTTTGTTCTTGGTGTTTTATAATTTTTTTGTTGTTGCTCAACTATTTTTTTTTCTTAGCCTTTTGCTATTTTGCAGAAAACTTTGCCATTTTCCTGCTGTGTTTCCAATTTACTAAATGTACTACTGTTTATCTTAGTCCTCCACCATTTACTTGGTACTCTACCATTTTCTTTGCTGTTCTGTTTTTTATCTTTATTTTTTACTTGTTTCAGTCATTAGATTGCGGCCATACTGGAGCGCTACTTTCAAAGATTTAATCAAACAAACTGACACCAGTACTTTTAAGTTTGATACTTATTCTACCATTAATTTAAAGGGACATAAACAAACCAACAAGCACTAATTGTCATGGTGGAGGGGACGAACACAGAGATATACACATTTCTACAGCTAGTGTACTCTGCTGGATGTACATCATCAGTGTACATGTGTGACAGTGTTAGAGTTTTGAGGGAAGAGTTGGGCATAAGAGGAATTTGATGCAGTTTGCAAGAGAGAAGACTGTGCTGGTTTGGTCATGTGATATGTATGGATGTACACAGCTGTATAGCTCCCACTATTCTAAAGCATCTGGTGAAAATGTGGTTCAGGGTGCAACTTTTTGCAAATTGATATTTTCTCCTTGTTTCAGATTTGAAGTTAGCAAAAGGTGCAAAATTATCACAAATTGCAATAGAGATTTAATTTAGAATTTAATTTGCTATACAATCAATGCAAAAGAGTTTCCTGAGGAACATGTAATAAATGAAAGTATTTTTTATGTTATTTGTGTCAGTCATTAGACTGTGGCCATGCTGGGGCACAGCCTTGAAGAACTTTAGTTGAATGTATTGACCCTAGTAATTATATTTTTTAAAACCTGATACTTGTTCTGTTGGTCACTTTTGATGAACCACGAAGTTGGCTGCCATGGTTTCTTAGCAATATCAGTATGCTATTTCTTGCAGAAGATTGGAAGCAACTGAAGAAAACCACCAAGAATATAACCATGATAGCTGAGACCAGATCAAGGTTGTTGTGGTTGATAAGAGACAGCAGATAGAAGCTTACTATCAGTAAAGGCTAATTCACACCTTGCTACCCCATTCAAGGAAACAGTAAAGCTTAGAAGGTGAAACGCTTGTGACTCAGAGATAGCTGCTGAAAATACAGAAGTGTTTCCAAAATAGCAATAGTTTTAGTCAACATTTCAGTCAACATCAGAAGTGTTTGCAACATCTTTAAGTAAATCCTGCAGTTTCTGTATGGACCAAAGCATCTTTGACGTTTATTTTACCTACACCAAATACACACAAACACACACATTGTCAAATCTGAAATCATGTGGCTGGAAAGCAAACTTCTTAGGAAAGTCATTCATGCATCTTGTATGTGTGTGTATATATATATATATATATATATATATAAGGTTTTACTTTTTGTAATGAGGTAAAAAACCAAGGCTGTGTACATAAAGAACATTATATATATATATATATATAATATATATATATATATATATATATAATGTGTGTATGCATGTGTATGTGTGTGTGTGTGCTTGCACTTGTGTGTAATAACTGCAACTTCTGTTTTTTTCATTGTCTCCCACTTTTGAATCATCTATGTGGAATCCAAAGAGCTCAAACGTCCTATGAACTTTTAAAATTGTACTGGCATATTGTATGTCTTAAATCTCAGAATAATAAGCTCAAAATATTGACAAGATGACCATAGTTAAAATCACTCACTAACTGAATGCATTATATGATCAGTATTCTTTAAATACCATTTTCTCTGACATTTTCTTCTAACACCATAAAGGGGTAACATATAATATAAAAGATGCTATATATACCACTCAACATAGACTTCCATGATTAGTTCTTATCCATGACCAGTTCAGCATTTTGCTAGATCCTCATTAGGTTTGCTGAAGCAGAACTGGGCAGGGCTACCCAATGGAAATAATTTTCTTCCATTAGCTATTGTTATGGTGATGTAAATATTAAACATGTAAAGAGACAATAATATCGATATTGGCCTCTGTCTGTCTCTCCCTCTTCCTCTGTCTGTCTCTCCCTCTTCCTCTGTCTGTCTCTCCCTCTTCCTCTGTCTGTCTCTCCCTCTTCCTCTGTCTGTCTCTCCCTCTTCCTCTGTCTCTCTCTCTCTCTTCCGTATTTAGTCAGCAGTATTTGGTTGACTTAACTCTGCCCCCACCAACAAACAGTGCACCAAAGGACAACTCTCTATTTTTGCAAGCTCCTGAAGAATTACTGACTTCTTTATATTCCTCCTTTTATGTTTTTGCAACATATTTTCCTTATACTGTTCCTCTCACCATCCTATCATTTTTGCCTCATCAGTTCTTTTGGTAATTTTTCAGCTCCAACCAGTTTTCATATTTTCTATTGTTTACCTATTATGTATTGAAGAAGAATTCACATTAGGGGGTTCCAAATTCTCTTTTGTTATATTCTTAAATGTTTTTTCTTTTCTTTTCTTCTTTCCTCTGCAACTCAGATATATTACAAACTCCGAAGCAACATAAAAACAACACAACAAATTCTTTACTTGAGATAACTGTATTTTATTATATTTTTCTAGTTGCTTTATTTACTTCTTTGTTTGTTTATGCGTTTGTTGTTTATCTATATATATGATTGCGCAAATGTGAGTGTATATGTATGCATGCATGTGTGAAACACACCCTGAACTCGAACAAGTGTATCATTATTTTTGTACTTACACATGGTTTACTGATTGGAAATGCTGCTGCTTGTTCTGATACGGAAACTTTATATGTTGTTTCTCCAGAAACATAGCAATATCTCCAATCACAAAGACCTCAGTACTCTATTTACTAACCACTCCACTCCACTCCATTATCATGATGGTGATTGTTGTTGTTATTGTTGTTGTTGTTCTTCTTCTTCTTCTTATTATTTTCATCATCATCACCATCATTATTAGTGTAGCTGTTGTTATTGCTGTTGTTGTTATTGTTATCATTATTTCATTCAATGTCATCATATCACTTTTCTTTGGCAAGTCAGCAAACTGTTCTTTTTCTCATTTACATGCTGTATTTTCTTTTTTTTTTTCGGTTTATATTTTTGTTTCCCTCCACTTTTTTTATGATACAAAGAAAAAAAGGAAAAAAAACTACCTTAGTCACAAGACAATTTTATTGTTGGCAGATTCTGTTAATATTTTTACACATTCAAAGTACTGTAAATAGAAATAGCAAAGAAAAGAAAAGAAAAGTAAAAACACTACAAACAGTTATTTGCATGTGTACTTTCTTTAGCTTTACAACCCTGTAAGATAATTACCCAGCTTGCTGTGCGTGCACAGGAAGATAGCTACTAATAACCTCATTCACTCTTTTACCATCGTGACCACCCATTCCCCATAACACTACTCTTGCCATAAAATCCCAATTCGCCTCTCTCCTTACATCCTTATTATGGATATGTGCTCCAATGCTATATTCGTGAGCAATGATTTCAATCTCGTTTAATGAGATCCTGACAACTTTTATCTGCTTTCACCGTCAAAAACATAACTCTACTTGTACTCAACATGAGCCAAGCTCTATTTTCTCTCAAACATAAAACTCAAACTGTTCTCTCTTTGCAAAAATTTTTCAGCTCACAATTTCCAACAATTCAGTTCAGAATTTCAAACAATTCATGTCTGCTTTATAAACTTGTTACAGAAACATTTAGCTTTCAAAAAAGAAATAACATTTTTTTCCCCCACAAAGCAGCTAGTTAGCTTTGTTCATTTGTTTTTTTTCCCCCCTTTTCACTATTTGCTATCTGTTTTTTTTTAAATCTAATGATCAAAAATACAATCTATATTTTTAGAATGAAATCTCTTCCTACTGGTTATTGGTGATATATTATAAATGACTTCAGCTATTTAGCTCTAAATATTAAATCCCAGACTACAACAATCAGCTCAATAATCATTTTACCATGCCCTGAACTAGCAATATTTATACTTAATAACTGCACATTTCTCTTCTTTAACACTCTTTTGTGACTATATTTCGAATTCCTAATGCCCTTGTGTTTTCTACTTTATATTCAGTAAAATGAACATGTTTGGAGTGATTCACCAAAATATCCCTAACTTTATATAAATATATATATATATATATATACAAATATATATATATATATATATATATATATATATATATATACATACATACACATATATATGTGGATAATATTCATGTGTGTGTGCGTATGTCTGCGTATTAGTGCAGAAAGTAGGGAGTTGGCAAAGTCGTTAAAGTATTAAATAATGTGCATTGTGATAGTTGTTCCAGATCCTTGCACACTGAGTTCAAACCACAGCAAAATCAGCTTCACCTTTTGTCCATTTGAGGATCAACAGATATTGTGCTAGGGTTGATTCTCAAATTCCCCTTTGCTGTCTCCAGAAGAAATCAGGTGAGGTTAATCCAGGAGAGAATGAACTCTACCAGATCAAAATATGCACAAGCTGCATCATATGCCATGACAGCACTTCTATGGCTCCCACAAGAGTTGAGGGTCGAAAGCAAGGTATAATGCCTTCATAATTATTTAATATAATGGCATGGGCTTGACAGGTCAACAGAAGCTGGAGAGCTAGAAGACTGTGCCAAGCTCCAACGTCTGCAACAGAAACTATGCTTTAGTATGATATTCTATGGCTGGTTGTTCTTTCTAATATCAACCACTATACAAGGTGTACTGAGTGCTTTTTATGTGGCACCAGCACAAATACATATTACATTAATGTTGCCCAATTAAAATCTTGTGATATATGCATTTTAATATGAGTGGTCTAAGTTGGGTTAATTAAAAAGATTAAATAAAATCTGTTTTGAGTTAAAGGCAGATGTGTCGATGAAGTGATGAACAACAGGCCTGAAGGATAAGAATTTGTTTCATCACTGGTGATGCACTGAGTCTCTGGTTCAACTTTTACAAGTTCAGCCCACATTACCATAAATAGATACTATACGACCATTACAAAAAAGGAATATTGTATAACTGGATAATGTTCTTCTGGGTACTATATTCATTAGGAAAAAAGAATGGAATACTTTTAATAAGAAGTTGGTCAAATCAGGAATAATCTAGGGCTCAACAACAATTGCAATGCCAATAATGTTTTTGCTACCATCTCAGAATGATTTTTATTTTGACAAGTAAATTAACACAATCTGAGATACATAACACAGGAATATAACAATTTCTCATTTAGGTAATATAGTGAGTTGAAAACCATTGATCAACTGTGATTATCTTTTACTTGTTTCAGTAACTGGACTGTGGCCATGCTGGGGCACTACTGTGACATGTTTAGGTGAACAAATCAATACTAACATTTATTCTATTGGTCTTTGTTGGCAAAACATTAAATTACTGGGACATAAACAAATCAAAATCGATTTTCAAGCAGTGGCAGCAGAACCACCACAACCACAACCACAAAGAGACATAATGCATACACACACATATATATGATGGGATTCCACATAGCTTTCATCGCCCACGAAACACTGGTTGGCCTGGAGCTATTGCAGAAGACACTGGTTCAAGGTGTCATCCATTAGGACTGAACCAGAAACCATATGGTTAAAAAGTGAGCTTCTTGACTACAAAAGTAATTGGTAGGCAAAAACATTATCCGGGAGTGTTTAAAACCAAGGAGTGATAGGCAAGGGAGTTAATCTAATATAACCATTTTAACAGCACCTCCTGGTATCTTGTATGGTATCTTTAATGGAGTTTGCCCTGTTGCAACCATTCAGGCTAGGTCTCCAATTCAAGGATGCCTTACTCCTTCCCTCCATCCCTATTACCAGTCTTGAAGGACCTATGATGAGAGAGAGTCATGGGCACTAATTTGTTTCCTGATTAAAGAATTAAAAAAGATACCTTTTAAAATACAGTGATGACAATAACAATAACAATCATCATCATCACCATCATCATCATCATCGTTTAACGTCTGCTTTCCATGCTGGCATGGGTTGGACGGTTTGACTGAGGACTGGTGAGCCAGAGGCTGCCCCAGGCTCAGTCTGATCTGGCAAAGTTTCTGCAGCTGGATGCCCTTTCTAATGCCAACTACTCCGAGAGTGTAGTGGGTGCTTTTACGTGCCCCCTGGTATGAGGGCCAGTCAAGCGGTTCTGGCAACGACCATGCTCAAAAGATGCTTTTACATGCTACCTGCATGGGAGCCAGTCTATCGGCACTGGCAACAACCACGCTCAAATGTTGTTTTTCACGTGCCACCAGCACATGTGCCAGTAAGGCAACACTGGCGACGATCATGCTCAAATGGTGCTTTTCATGTGTCACCGGCACAGGAGCCAATCCATGGCCCTGGTAGCGATCATGCTTGGATGTGCTTTCAAAGTTCCACTGGCATGAGTGCCAATCAGGCGGTACTGTCATTGGCCACATCAGCAATTTTGATTTGTTTACACTTGCTTCAATAGGTCTTTGCGAGCAAAGTTCATTGTCCAATGAATGAAGGGTACTCATAAGTGGGCCGGTTACACCCCACATTCGGATGTGCTTTTAACATTCTACTGGCACAAGTGCTAATCAGGCAGTACTGTCATCAGCCATGTCAGCGGCTCAATAGGACTTCACAAGCAAGGTTTATTGTCCAATGAATGAGGGGTGTTCATAAGTGGGCTGGTTACACCCACTGGCATAGGCCATGGACTATGGTCTCACTTGGCTTGTCGGGTTTTCTCAAGCACAGCATATCTCCAAAGGTCCCGGTCACTAGTCATTGCCTCAGTAAGGCCCAATGTTCGAAGGTCATGCTTCACCACCCTATCAATAACAATGATTATGAAAACAATAATGATAAAAATAATGATGATAATAATGATGACTATAGTAATGGCAATGATGATTACTATATAAGCAGTACGTTTAACTAATGATGAGAATGAAATTGCATTAATTAAAAATAAATTTTACAGCTGAATCCTATATATATCTGACTTCTGTTTCATGCAAACTCAAATCATATCTGCTTATTGTTTTTTCTATGTTTGTCTTAGTGACTGAAGGAGGTGAGCTGTTTATTCAAGTGAAACTAGACTATTTTAAAGAAGAAATTGGAAGTTGTAATGATCATGCCTTTCTCACAGAAATTAGTGATATAGGTAAAGCATGGTAAATATGTCTAAGAATTAAAGTTGAGTGGTTTACCTTAGATTACTAAAAGCTAATCTTCTATTCCACCACACTAACACCTTTATCTCATACTAACCCTCAGTATGTTTTCAAAATTACTTTCCAACAATATGCTTCTAAATTCTTTAATCTTGCCATAATTCATTGCTTAGATCTAATAGATTTTGTTTGGCTTAATCCTTCACCCAGTTTTCCTTGCTGAATACTACATACATTACACAAAGACTTGTTAGTATAAACAGTAGCAGGCAATGTGTGCATGCTTTTAATTTTGACTTCTGTCTGTGTATTCATACACACACACAACACACACACACACGCACACACACACACAAAAACACAAACACACAGATACACACACAAATACATACACATATACAAATAATAAATGAGTATATGCATATATACGTACATGTATGGACATACCTACATCTAGATGTATATATAGATGCATATCTGGGTACAGTACGTTGCAAAAAAACGTGGACAAAATGATAAACAGAGTACAGAAAACACACAGGCCACATAGAGAACATTTCCTTCATCAGCTGTCATATACAAATATACATTTATAAAGAGAAACATATATATACATATATATATGCACACACATACATGCATTTGAATGCATGCATGTCTGTGTGTCTGCACATGTGTGGGTACAGTTAAATGCTTAGTTATAAACCTTGAAATCTGCAAGAAAACAAAACCAACTATTAATATAAAAAAAATTGTCCATCATCTTTTATTCTGACAAAATATTTTCATTTTTATTTCATATCTACTTATAAGCTTGCTTAGTTTTCTCAACATGTCTCAGCCGATTTCTATGGCATTTCTTCAAAATATTCACAATTTCAATTCAATTAGAGAATATGTCTGTCTACTGCAGCACCATATTCGTTCAACAGTTTTATGCCATATGGTAGTTCTTCTTACTTAGGTCTGTGTTCATTATGCATTTGTAATGCACAAAGTGTTATTTTACACACCCACCTCTATCCACCAGCAGATTCATTCTTTCTCGCTAGCTACTTAGGCTGCTTTCCTTCTATAATACTTATCTTTTCCGGTTGGCTGAATTAAACACACATGAATGATCAGGAAAAAAATATCCAATGTCACTGCATATTTTTGTGTTAGACTATAGGCTCTGTTGGTTATAAGGTTAAATGTCTTCTATTATTATTTTTGTTTATTTTTTTTTTCTCACTCTTTGAAGGAATCTAATTTATTGACTTTCCAAGAAAAAAGACAGCTAATTAGTTTTAATTTATCAAAATACTTCAGTGTTTATTCAGTTATTTCTATAGCTTTCTCCTACATTAGTTTTGGTGATTCTAATATTCTTCTTTCTATAATAAGTTATAGTGCTCTTGCAGAAGTGAAGTATATATAATATATATTCTAAACATAGTTACCAAGACAACAGAATTTTAATCACAATAAGTTCAATTTTAGATTTCAAATTTGCTGATCCAGTCAATCACAATGAATAAGTTAAATGCTACAGAAATATATAAAATACCTTCTAAATTTGAGATAAGGCTAGCAATTGGTGGGTTGAGCTTAGTCAATGCCATCAATCTCGGTACTTGATTGATACTTTATTTTACTGACCCTGCCCTCACAAAAGAATGAAAGGTAAAGCTGACCCGAGCAGGATTTGAACTTAGAAATAAAAAGCTGAAACAAATGGCACAAAACATTTATTTCCAACACTGGAACAATTTTACCTATTCCCCACCTTCCAAAATGAAAATGTATAAATAAAATGATAACCAAAATATACAAAGATCTAGACAAGTTATTTTTAAATGGTGTACTACAGCATATTGGTGTGCCACTAGTTGTAACTAGAGGTAGTGCAAAAATAATAAAACAGTGTTTAAAAAGTAAAGGCACATAGCCTAATGGTTAGGTTGTTGGCTCACAATCATGATGCTATGGCTGAATGTCATGTGTCCTTGAGCAATGTATTTTAATTCATATTGCTCCTGTCTGCTTGACTGAAAATGACTATCAGCTTAATGTTGGTGATTTTCTCTCCCCCCCCCCTCTCTCTCTTCTTTCAGCTGTAGAGGGTTGGAAGGGAGGCAACTATAACAATCAACAAAAGGATGGTACATGCTAGCAAGTCTTGCAAACAGCTATGTTTTATATTTTAAAGAATGTGAAAGAATACAGTGAATTTTTAAACACAGTCATCATTCACATACCCACACATATGTTAAATACAGATGTGGCTGTGTGGTAAAAATTTTGCTTCCCAACCATAATGTTTTCGGTTCAGTCCCACTGCATGGCACCTTGGGTAAATGTCTATTGTAGCCTTAAACCAACCAAAACCTTCTGAGTGGAGTTAGTAGATGGAAACCTAAAGATAACCATCACATATATATATATATATATATATATATATATATATATATGTGTGTGTGTATGTATACATGTGTGTATGTATACATGTGTGTGCGTGTGTGTGTTTGTGTATGTGTGTGTGTGTGTGTGTGAGAGAGAGAGAGAGAGAGAGTGGTTGTATGTTACTGTTTCGTTACTTTGATATTGTGTGATAGTTGAAACCGGTATCACCTTCATTTTCAATTTTCTGTGCAAACTTGTTTGCTCATGAGGAAATATTATCTTAGTTGGAAACAGGTGAGATTTAGTGTCAGAAAGGGCATCCAACCATCGAAAATTTGCCACAACAAAATTCAGCCCAGCTCATGTGAGCATGGAAAAGAGGACATTGATACTTTTATAGGGTGGCCCAAAAGTCACAAAGGTGTTAATAATTAATTTATGCTGTTTTAAATTCATGGAAACTTAGCACCACATACAGTATATCTATATCATTATCATCATCATCATCATTTAATGTCCATTGTCCATGCTGGCATGGGTTGGATGGTTTGATGGGCTGGCATGCTGGAAGGCTGCACGAGACTCCAGTCTGATTTGGCATGATTTTCTATGGCTGGATGCCCTTCCTAATGCCAACCACTCTGAAAGTGTAATGGGTGCTCTTACATGCCATTTGCATGACACTGGGGTGCATTTATGTGCTACTGGCACAGGTGCCAATTTGTGTGATACCAGTATCTGCCATGACTGTGATTTTGCTTGGCTTGATGGGTCTTCTCAAGCATAACATAATACCAACAATTTTGGTCATTGCCTCTGTGAGGCCCAACACTTGAAAGGAACTCAGCCACATTGCCTCCATGAGGCCCAACGTTCAAAAGATGTTCTTTACATGCCACCAGCATGGATGATATAGGAAATATATGTACATTAGGAATGAAGAGTCCCATTTTATGAATTACAAATAAAATAAATGTAATTAAAACAAATTTATTAAACTTTTAGACCTCTCTGTGACTTTTGAACCACCCTGTATGATGGTAGTGATGATAATGATATATCATAATATGGGCTCCATGAGACAAAAAGAGAGAACTTTATACAAATTATATTAAATTTTATTATTTAATAGTTTTTAATTTTCAGGATAGTTAAGTTTGCTTATCTGAGTTCCACCAATCATTTACAAAATAAAAGACAGAAGAATTAAGATTCCAAGAGTATCTTCGTTGTCTGTGTTACATAAAACTCCTTAATATAAATGCTGTTTTTCTCACCAATTGCAATTTAATGTAATGGGGAATAATTAATGGTTAACCTACTGGATTACTTTACTTGGTGCAATTAGCATTGCAAAATATATAGAAAAATCTCTCAATTGCATACTAATGACATTTAAAACCATTTAATAAATGTAACTAGTTATTCAGAAGCTGATAAACAAAAAGAGGAGGTAAGCATTAGCATTAAATGTATGAGACATTTATATTAGGTTGGTGTGGAAAGTTCAATAGTTGTATATTTTCATGTAACTGTGGGAGTCTTGAAGGGTGTGGTTGCACCAGAATGAGTAAGAAATGTAGGTTACTGGTCAAAAAAATAACTATTGTTGCTATTTATGTATAACAAGTCAGGTTGTTCAATTGGTTTTCAAAAATTTTAACAAATCCTTATAAAAGTGGTGGCACTGGATAAAGTTTAAAGTGTTTAAATATTTATATGAGGCTTTGGTGCTATTATGTTAGGTGATCTTTTCTGCAGTATATAATTTACATCATCTTATGTTCATAAATTTTCCACTTTATTCGATTGTCAATTTTATTCTTTTTTAATCTCAGTATAATTAGAAACAGTTGTTGTTTTTCTCTCACTGATACACTTGAAAGAAGTAGTGTGGCTGGTAAATCATTTCTTAAACTTGCCTTTTACCATTCTTATTCAACATACACAATTTGTTTATTAGTTAGAGTAAGATAGTTATTAAACATCCTACTTCCAATATATTTTACATGAGAGAAAGACGCAATTAATATCATGGAGGTTTGAGTAAGATACATAAGTATGTACATGATTACATGAAAAGCCTCTTGGAATCCAGTTATAATACATTACATGTTAAGATAACCAACTTGAAGTAACAAATTTATTAGCCCTGGTATCTATATATACAAATATATGTGTGCATGTTTTTTTTTGTGTGTGTGTGTGTACGTACGTGTGTGTTTATATGAGTAAGCATGTGTGTGCCTGTGCTTTTTACAACTGACATCTGTTAAGGTTTTGACATGCGGTGTTGTGGTCAGTCCACTTGTCAACAAATCATCTACTCACTTTGCCCTTTTGTGAGATTCCTTAATACTTGGGAACCAAATAAGGGTTAGCAATAGGAAGGGAATCGATCTGTTAGATAATGCATCATGTATAGTACTCTTTCATTCATTTTTGAAATCATCAGCATGATATAACAAGTGACTTGTGAATTAAACATTTTATGAATGGAAATATTTTGTTAAAGATGAAAATAATTAACCTGGATGAAATTCATGGAATATGTATGTTTTTATTTTATTTCTCTTCATAGTTTATCAGTAGTTTAGGAATCAAGAGAAAAGAGAAGTCCTTAATGTTTACATACAAGGTAAAATTGTTTCCAGGGAATCCTTCCACATGAAAATGTCATATAGTATCAAATAATTACAGTTTTAATTACAAACTCAAATCTATTCACGTAGGTATTGTTTAAGTACTCCCATTCATAAGACAGTAGCTTCCATCCATGAAATTCCACCTAGTCAACCTCAAGCACTTGCTAAATAGGGACACTTGCTGAAAATACCTTACAATAGGACTTGAACACAGAACCATGAGGTTGTATAGGAAACTCTTTAACCACCCAGCCATGCACATGTGTCCATCTATATAAATATATATGTGTCTGTATTTTTATGTGTATATATATATATATATATATATATATATATATATATATATATACACACAATGTCAGTGTGTGTGTGTGTGTGTCTGTGTCTGTTTTTCAACCAGTTCAGAGTTCACAGTTTCTTAATATATAATTTTAAACTTTGAGAGCAGAAATGTCATTTTTACCGTACTTTAACAATCAAATTAATAAGCATGCATGAATATTTTGATCTCACTATGCTCTAAAGAAGGAAATAATTCAAGAATATCTTATATTTGTTTTTGTTTCAGAGACCATTAGGGAACATAACTCTTAGTTTCTTTTAACCATAGCAAATAAATGATATATTACTTCAGTTGTTAAATATATTACCTACTGTGTCATTTTCATAACATGATATTTAAACAATATAATGTGTGTTAACCTCCTTTCCTATCTCTGTCAAGAATCCCTGAGTATTTCTTTCTATACAGTTTATATTTTCTTTCTCTTTTTCTTCAGGTTTCAAGCCTTACAAACAAAAAAAACTCCACACTACAGGTTCAATGTCTTTACCACAGATACTAAATAAATCAACAGAATCAAAGACAACAGGTGGTGGTCGCTTTGACCAAAACGATGCTGGCCAGAATTCTCATTGCAATGATGTGATTGATTTGAAATCAATACGTGTGAACACTTCCAGTTCTACTATACCTACACAGTTGTGGAATTTACCAAGTAGGAATAGTTTCACATCATATGCTAAGCCACTCCCTGCAGTACCAAAAATATTACCAAACTCATAAAATGTAGATTTGGTACTAAATTCTTCTAAAGTTGAATTGACTCATAAACTATTGTCTTTTTTTTTTTATTTTCACTATTCTTTTACAGGGTCAAAATAAAAATATTTTCTGCCAGTCTCTGTATTGAATAATATGTGTGTGTGTGTATGTGTGTGAGAGAGAGAGAGAGTATGTATGTATATATATATGTGTGTGTGTGTGTGTGTGTGTGTGTGTGTGTGTATGTGTATATACATACATACATACATATATAACATACTGTTGCATTATTTAAGCAGAACTATGTATATTTGTAATATACTCCAGTATTAAAAATAATTGTTCCTTTAATATTTCACTATTGCTGGTACATATTAAGAGATGAAAAAAAACAGAAAGGAAACCAAAAGACATTTATTATTTATGTGTTCAGAATGTGTGATGTTATCTAAAATTACCCTCTTAATAGAAAATATGCATTTAAACAATTTTGGTTGACAGTTTGTTTGTTTCTCCCCTCATTTACTTGATCTTCCCAAGCTTAGAGATTTAAATATTTCAGTTGTAAACCAAAATGAGGCTTTCATAATTAATTAAGTTTGATTTGAAGTTACAGATCTGTTCAAACTGAACCCGTTCAATAATAAATATGTTGCATTTCTATGGCTTTGTATCACCCCACCTATTTTCTCTTACCTTTTGCACTGTTTCTGTTCTACATTTATCTTTCATTAAATTTAGTAAGAGAAATAATCTTGATAGTCATTCTAGTTTTAAACTTTCAATTAAGCTTAGAAAGCATGTCTTGCAATATTAGAGTTAATGTTTTCTTCAACAAATGACCACCTTAAGCAGAATGTTATTTGTGTAATAGTAAACATCTCCCCAAAAGCCAAATATCTTTAGCCTTCCATCAAATCATCACGTCATATTAAAGTATTAAATTATATTACTGAGGCATAATGAATGAAAATCACACACACATACATGAATACTAACTACAAAGAAGAAGAAGAAGAAGAAGAAGAAGAAGAGGAGGAGGGAGGGAGGAGGTAGGGAGGGAGGGGGAGGGGAGGTGAAGAATAAGAAAAATGTTTGTTTTGTTTTGTTTTTTGTGCCCTTAAACTATTCCAATAAAACTTTTCTATAAACGTAAACATTGTTATCTATTTTTTCTTGTCAGATTTAAACAGATTCTATCACAATAATTTCTCTAATTTTATTAGAAGAATATTTAAGATTATCAGATTTGGTTTTATTATAGTTTTCAGCTTTTCAATACCTTTATAATATTTTAAAGCATTGTACAAATATTAGAGAAATATAACTTGGAGCAAAAATTAAAGAAATATTTTAAACAAAAGACAAACAATTGCAACATCCTCATTCTCTTGTTTAGCTGACTACTTACAGAGAGAAAGAGGGTTTTGCTTGTAGTTAAACAGTTTCATGAATATAAAATGGAGCTTGAATGAGCTAGGGAATAGATAAAGAAACAAAATGATTAACAAATTATTAATTTAATTTGTTTATTTCATTGTTTTCTTTTATGTTTGAGTGGTTCGAAATATTTAGAAAATTTGAGAAACAAAGATTTAATCTTTACACAAAATTCTCATAAATAAATCACCCTAATTTTTGAGAACCACTCATTAATATAATCTTAAATGCTAAATCATCATCAGCAGCAGCATTGTCATTACCATTGTCATAATCAACAACATTGTCATCGTTGACATTATTATCAATGTCATCCTCATCATCATCATCATCAGCATCATCGTCGTTGTCAGCATCATTGTCGTCGTTAATATGTATATATTGCTAACACATTACCAAGTGTATAGGTTTCTTTGTGAACATACATGTCTTTTTATGTTATCTGTATTGATTCTTTCAAGAAATTAGTATGTTCATATTGTGCTAAAAGATATTATGAGATTCTTGTTTCTAGACATGACATAAACTTGACAGAACGAATAGTATTTCTTTGCTTGATAGTAAAACGCATCAAAAAAGGTCTCCTCTTTGTTCCTGTGATCACAAGAAAAATAGAACTCACTATAAAAGACATACTGGCAGAGGGGAATGTACTCTATAAAAGCAAGTATTATTTTTACGTATTGATTTCTCTCTTTGAAATTTTATTTCATTTGTTAAGATTAAAGAATATCAATTTTATTGATAACATTGATTTCCATTTGAAATCCTACTGTGGTATGTAGCACAAATTTCTATAGGTTTATAAGAGTTTTCTTTCTCATTTCCACCTCAAGAGCCTCTATTGGTCATACTTTAGAAAATGTCTGATGTTACAATAGATTTTCCTAAACACTGAGAACTGCTTAGCTTTTTCAAAGATAAATCTATTTCATTTATATATTTCTTCTATTCTGCAATATGACACAGTTAATAACTATAGCGAAGTCTTTAAGATAAGTATTATTGAATAATTAGGTTTTTATTGCCAGTATACATACTTTCTTTTTAAAAAATGTTATATCATAAAACTATATCCAAGTGACATAACACAACGGAGAAAACTAGTTGTAATATATAATGTTATATTTACAATATTAAATAAAATTGCAAAGATGGTTTTTTTTTGTGTACAGTTAAATTTTTTTATTCAATATCATAATCTAGACCTTTAAAAGAGTTAACTGTTTTAATAAATTTGATGCACTGTATTGATATATACAATCCATAAGTCATCAAGAATGCATATTACGTAAACATTCTATAAACATCAGTATGCCTGATACAATATTGAACACTGATGCAGATAGTCCAAATGAAGCCTCATATTCAAGATTTTCATAAACTTACCATAATGCAAGTTGTATATTTCAAACAATCTCTATGAGTGAACAGTGTACAAATACACAACTAATACAATCATAAAAACTTAATTAGAGTACAGGTGTAAAATTCATTAGATAAAATGAGGTGAGATACTGAAAGGTAAAGTGAATACTGATGCTTCAAACAGAGCTCTTCTTTGAAGGAATGAGAAGTCTAATCTAATCGAAGGCTGTTAAAGAGCACATGTAAAAGGTACAGATCTCTTTTTATTTCTTTTTGTAATGCACTCTTCATTGTTATATGCATCACATTTAAATAAGTAAGATAGTAACTCAAGACAAAGTTAAATCAGTAAAAAGATCAGTGCAGATATGAATGGCTACTACATTTTCATTTCTGATATATTAAATTTTAAAACATACTATTTGCAAATAAAGTGATGTCAACTGATGTAAATGTTATTGCTTTATGGATTAGCAACTACACAAAAGCTAATAGAGAATTCTTGTCCAAACCTTTATGCATCTGGACTTTTGAAGTGGTACATAATCTGTTCTTATTTCATTGAACTTTGAGTATAGTAGAATGATAATGAATTTTGGATCTGCTTTACAGTTTCAGAATTTCACTTGAAAATCTTCAAAATAGTTAAGATAAATAAAAAAAGACAAACATTCATGCCAGTTTGACAATTAACCATTATTTCATTGAAAATTTACAACACTAATAATTGTGCAAACTATTTTGCATCAGATATCTGAATTTTCCTACCTGATTGTTTACAGAAGCACTGGTATTTAGAATAACCATGTTACTTTTAGTATTCAATGCAATCAATTAGAAGACACTAGAAGACAGTGATGTAGGGTAAGACCTCATAGTATTGATTGAAAGAGATCTAAGGCAAATGGTAAGAGGATTTACGCCATTAACAAAGCCAATCAAATGCTCTGCTGGTTGAGTCCAGCAGTGGTCAGCCAAGAGAAAGATATATCAATTGGTCTGTATTAAAACTAGATACATTCACATTTAGAATATGCAGAAGCAGCATGGTAACAAAATCTGGCAAAAAATGTAAATTCCTTGGAAGCAGTTCAACTGTATGGAATCAAATCTAAACCCCATGATGAGCTGTGCACTTCAGAATATGCCAACTGCCATCTTTGCCTGACTGCTGCAGCTGGGGAGTTGCTATTGGAGCTTGTAAGACTCTGAATACTGTCTCAAGACTCAATACAAGTTTCTTCCAGAAGATTAGGCACCAGTTTAGCATGATAGTGAATGGAAGAGTTGATTATTTTCCAAGTCCTTTGCTAGTAAAATTCTTCTGCTGATATCATTCAAACTGAAGGCAGCGATGCTGAACAAACTATGGACAATGTCCAGTAAATCAAAATAAGGGATACATTTAAAGATATTCTATAAGATCAATAATGGCACTAAGTAAGCTATGTAAACCTCAAAGAGGTTTTTGTTTTCTTTTTTGCTGCTAATTTTAACTGGTGTTTCCAATATCCATCCATAGTTATTCTTTATAATCTCATTTAAAGATTCAACCTTTTGAAAAAAAAAAAAAAAAGGAAAAAGAAATGAAGAAAAAGAAAAACAACAACAAAGATTAAAAGTATATCTCCAGCACACACCTACATCATAATCATAGATACTCTTAAAGATGCTTAAACTGGCTGTGTCGATAATATAGAGTGTGATAGCAACATTACTAATTACTTTCTTTAAACTTAGTCTATAAATTTCATTAGCTTAAACAGACACTGACAATATGATTTCATTATTGTGTCAGTAACAAGAGAGGAAAAAAGTGAAGAGAGAAATTTTAATATAATTCAATAAAGAAGTAAAAACTTTTTCCATTCTAAAGATAAGAAAAATCTTTCATTAAAATAGATATTGTCTGCTAAACAAGTGTGAAAAATAGCTATAAAAAAGGAAAAACTTAATGTAAGTACAGAATCAATAATTTCTTTTCTATTTTCATTTTTTTATTTTTTGCATTGATCATTTACTTGCGGACATAAATCCATATATGCTGAACTTTGATTCAGATAACTATAAGCCTTTGAAAAGGTAATATTATAGATAATTCATGTCCCTTTATTTATTTTGTCTTCATTTTTTTTTTTTTTTTTTTTTTT
>NC_068994.1:36986507-36999734 GCF_001194135.2 Octopus bimaculoides | reverse complement strand
TTTTAAAACAACTACACATCTTGAGATTCAGGTTCATTTTCAACCCCCAAAACAAATTCTCCCATATATGTACATATATGTATGTATGTATGTATGTATGTATGTATGTATGCACATATATAGGAGAATTTGTTTATATATATATATATGTACATATTTAGGAGAATTTGTTTATATAGTATATATATATATATATATATATATATATATATATATTTATGTATGTATTATATATTTTTTATTTATACAAATTTAAGTATGGATGTTGGGATGTGGCATATATAATATATACCATATTAATATATTATATACATAATATGATATGCATACATAGACACACACACACACACACACACGCACGCATACACACACACACATATTAGTATATATGTATGTATGTATTTTGAAGCAGACGTGCAAAACCTAGTGGAAAATAGTACTTAAGTACTAAACATAGAATTAAAAGTGGTGCTTTATTGTATCTGCAAAAACTTCACAAACTGTTGGTGAGAGTTTCAAGTAACCAACGTCAGACTGAACAAAAAAGTTATCAAACAAGTGTAATTTGTGTTCACACTCAGAGAATGAATTTTGAAAATATGACTTCACATCATGAAAAAGATGTTTAGCACATTGTGATGACTGTATTATATTATTCTACAATAACCTTTATTATACTGGCTTTCATCTTTTCATCTCTTATATACACACACACTATATATATATATATATATATATATATATATATATATATATAGAGAGAGAGAGAGAGAGAGAGAGAGAGAGAGAGAGAGTGAGAGAGAGAGAGAGAGAGAGAGATATGTGTGTGTTCGCATGTATGTATGCATGTTTCTGTGTGTATACATACATGCACACATACACACACATATGTGCATTTATGCAACTATGAGTATCTTTCTCTCTCTCCAAACACACTTGTGCATATATGTATGTGTGTGTATCTCTACATATTCAAACCATGCCTTGCCTTCATAAACTTGATTGAGTCACAGACTCACCACATGACATACAGCATATCCTGAGCACCTCTAGGCCTTATGCAACCTGATCACCTTCAGGTCTGATCTTAACAGATTTTTACCATATAGAGAGGCAGACAGGATGGACAAAAAGTAAAAGTGAGAGGAAGGATAAAATTGACCAATATGTGTATGATATTTTCAACTTCCATCCAAAAGTTGAACAGTAAATTAATTAGACCTCAGAGTGAAGAGAGCCATAAGGTTTACTAGAAAGCTATGTATCTACTACTGGGAGACCAGTGAGACTGATATTTTAATGCCTGAGGCAAGCTTTTGCAATTTGACACCAGCAGGGGAAACATAATCATAGAGTGAATTTCATAGAGCTGATATTCTAAGAAAGAACTAGGCATAGTTATTGGTATGGTGCCTGGAGAATAGATGGATTAGAGAAAAAGAGAGGAGTGATTTAGAAGTGGCAGTTGTGGTAGACAGTTCAGCCAGTTGCAAGGAACAAACACATATTAACAGTGAAAAAGCTAGAGACAAGAGACACACTTGTAGGCTAAAGCTTGAATTTTGTTAGCGAATTTTATGGTAACCATTTGAATGATCTTTTTCTGGATGTAGCCAAGGATGGCTGTGTGTGCAGAAACAATACTGTCCCTGATGAAGGAGTAATGCTCCATTATAGGTCTCACATGAGGTTTGTAGGTTGTTAGTAGGAGGCAGGTTGATAGTGTGAAATATTTAGAAGAGAGGAACCAGCCTTTGAAATGCTATGCAATGATGTGCTTTCATCAGGAGATACCCTTGGTAATTGAAAGCTTAACATTTGGAGGGAGAGTGGATTTACTAATCTGTGTTGCTTAATTTTAAATGGACAATTGTTCTGATAATTTCTTGATATCAGTGATTTTGTTTTTGAGTTTTTGGTTGTTAAAAGGAAGAAGATTAGCTTGGTTACTATAGGAAACTTTCAGGGTCTCTTTTTCTGAAATTAGAGATGTTGTGTGTAGCTTATAGGTTGCATATAGATGATGTATGACTGGGTAAGATTAAATGGGAATGAAAGTGTCATCACCATAAGGGAAGATATTGTTTGATGGTGATGGCAAATTGGTGTTTGAGTACAGAAGGAAGTGAATAGGTAAAGCATTAAACAATAAGTACACCAGAGTTCATATAGTATGAGATAGAAAGAACTAGGAAACTATAGATCACACATACTTTCATATATACAATGTATATGAATGTGATGTCAAAAGCCAGTAACATTATGATCACATAGGAAAAAAACTAAGAATGGATTACAGGGAAAATGCACCAGTCATGACAAAAACATGAACACTATACTCCCCTCATCAGCTGTCAAGTGAAAACCAAAGTTGTTTTATCACATTATCAACAGACCGTTAAACCTCAGAGCACTAGAAGAACTGTGATGTGACGACAAGAAAATGAAATCACAAAGTACATAAAAATATATAGAACCTATCTCAGTGAAGGCTGGCCTTGCATTTGCACACATAGGCAAAGGCTTGGGCAAAATTTTATGAAAAATGACTGTCAGTTGTATGATGTGCATGCAAAACTCTCTGCTCCTCACCAACAATATTTATCCAAGGAAATGCTACCAATTTGGCCCAATAAATGTTAACACAAGTATTGTAGTAGACATTACTGTTATGGAGCAAAGACCTGCAACAGATAATGTACAATATGTTGCCAAACTCCCCAATAGTCCTACCAATCTACCTTTGTGTGTGTGTGTGTGAGAGAGAGAGAGAGAGAGAGAGAGAGAGAATACATACATATGCAGACATACATATGTAATTAGTATGTAAATATGAGTCTGCATATACATATATATGTATGTTTGTGTGTGTGTGTGTGTGTAAAATGTGTGTGTAAAAGTCTATTTACATATATTTAGATAGATAGATAGATAGATAGATAGATAGATATACATTCACAGGGATAGATATATGAATGTGCATATGTGCATTCACACAAACACACACACATATGTATATACAGTGGATTGGCAGAACTTTCAGAGGATCAGACAATGTCATACATTGTTATAACACTGGTGCTAATATTTACGTCCAGATATAACTTAACAAACTCCTGGATTGTGTGAAAGTCTCAGCTTTCAAATCACTTTAATTTTACAACTGATTAAAAAATGTAGACATAAATAAGTATTCATATGTATTGAATTCTGTTTCTTCTATTGTTACCAAATCTGTCTATCTATGTATATATATATTATAGGCATGCATGTATATATATATATATATATATATATATATATATATATATATATATATATATACACTATACACACACACACACACATATATATAGATACATATAGATAGATGGATAGATATTATAGGTAAATATACATAACACATAACACACACACACAAATTTGCAGACATACATCCATAACTACAAACAGAGTTAGACACAAAAATATACTCATTCTCTTTCTCTCTCCCTCTCTCACATATATGCTTAAACACGTGTATGTACATACACACACAAACACATATATATGTATGTATGTATGTATGTATATTAATATATATTATTGATATTTTTCACTCCATAAGTGATTAAAAATTTAATAGAGAAAGTTGGATGTATCTGTGGCTGTGAACCCCAGGAGGCCGCTGTGTGGTTTCCAATTCTTGCTATGTTAATCATTGCCTACTACACCATATTTTGGTCTGAGTGTGATTTATCTGAATTTATTCAGCTGGGTTTACTTTAAATGTCCTTCTCATCTATACAAAACTACTCAATATCTCACTAAGTGATTGATTATTGATTTATTGGCATAGATATATAATTCCATAATGTTGAATCTCTCAATTTTTATTTTCCTTTACCTTTATTTTTCTGAATTTTTATTTGTTTACACTCACACACACAGAGACACACATATATATTTATATATATACTTATATATTTTACTCATTTCGGATTTCACTTATTTTACAAGTAAATGGCTGAATGTAATCAAAAGCTTTTCCCAACATCCCCAGCTTTCTGAATAAATAACTTTTCGTTCTACTTGTTTGGTTGTCTCATATATACATTTGTTTCTGTATATATTTGCACATACATATATGTACACACATACAAATATTCATATGTGAATATGTGTGTAATTTCATATATATATATATATATATATATATATATATATATATATATATATATATATATATATATATATATATATATATGAATGTGTATGTATGATGCATGCATGCATATGTGTAAGTGTATATGCAAATATGTGTAAGAAGCAGCCATTCGGCAATATGGAGACAAGTATAAATATCCTCCAATACATGCATTTAGATATATACATTTAGCTAGTTAAATGTGTGTGAGTGTGTGTACATATGCATGTGTGTGTGTTTTAATGAATTGATAGATACAGTCATTCATGCAAATATGCATACATATACACTTACATAGATACATACATACTAACATATACTAACAATCACACATAATATATACATATATACACACATAAATACACAAGCATCTATAGGCAGAGATGCAAAGGCCATTAATATGATGTGCTGGACTGCTGACCACACTTTAATGAGTTCAAAGTGCATTGCTTCAGTATAGGTAGCTGAAAAATAGTCTCAGCCCCGCTTTATGGTTGGCTAGTTAACATTAGGAAAGGCATCCAACTGTAAAAACATTTGCTCCAACAATATGCAAATATCTAAATATGCAAAACCATTCACCCATTCTAACATGGGAAAATGGATTTACAGCAGTTAAATATCTCTTTTTATCTCCTTCTCTCTGCCTTACCCCCACCCCGCCAGACAGACACACATTTAAAACACACACAAACACATAAATAATATATATAATATAATATTGTGTGTGTGTGTGTGTATGTGTGTATAAATATATATATAAGGATATCATCTCAGTTTGGTTGAAGACAAAATTATCAAGACTAAATTAAGGTTTTATTGAAACATGTGTAATCTGCATTAACAACTCACATGAATTGAAACAGGATTAAATTGAACTGGGGCTCCACTATTCTCCATCTGTTCCCTTGTCAGCTCTGCTAGGTTTACCAATAACAAAATATTATTGGCATGAGACGGAGATTTGCAGTCATTTTGGACATCTTTATTCAGGTGAATGAAGTTTAGGAGGCTAAAGAAAGAATTGAATCTAGGGTGAGGTTTTGTTATTTCCCCAAGGTGAGCCCCTAAGCAAGTGGTGGGAAGGAGCTTACTTTTTTCATTCATTCTAAACCACTTTGAAACTGACAAGCCACTGCTAAAAGACATGCAAGTATATATATATATATATATATATATATATATATATATATATATATATATATATATAGGGGTCTATGTATAAAAGATATATGTACACATACATGCATACTATATATATATATATATATGTGTATGTATTTATATATGTATACACTCACATACCTCTTTGTATGTTGACAGAGAGAGATAAAGAGGAAGAAATGCAGATGCATCTAAGCAAAGACACCTACATGGATGGGTGTAAGAGAGAGAAAGAAAGATAGATTGTTCTCTTCATATCTTAAACAAAATATAGGCTAAGAAGCTGCTATTAAAATTTCACCCACTTAGATGAATTTATTCATAATTTTTATTCTCTTTATCCTAAGGGGCAATCTATTCAACCTTTCATATTCAATTTATTTTTCCCCTTTAACCTACTTAATCTGCAAATAATGTATTTCACTTATTTCAAATAGGCAGCTTTTCACAATAATATATGGCATTTATGAAAATAGATTTTCATTTTCATCACCTTGGCCAAATTAGATTATGAAGCATTTATAATCTATGAAAAAATTTTCTGTGATGAATATATTGTTGCTATGCTTTCCAACCAAAAATGGTGTGAAAGTGTGAAACCTTTGCTTATAGAAGTAAATTGGAATTTAAACTCATAATGCTATTTACTCATGGCTTTGCTGAAGCTTCACTAGATTAGTTTGGATGGAAACCAAAAAATTTAGTAAACACTCCTTCTTAATTTAGATCTACACAGATTTTAATTTAAGATTTGTATTTTTGTGCTAAGCTAATTTTGTAAAGATAGAAATATAAAAAAAGTAAATGAATAAATGATAAATTTTAATAAGTACTTTTAATTTTATTGAGTGAAAAATCAATTCTAAAAGTCTTGAAAAAAATAATGTTTCGCTAATTGAAAAATAATCAACTTTTTTCCAGATTTACTTCATGAGTGAAAAAATCAAGATGGCTACTGTTACTTCACAGTGAAGACTTATTTGGAGTTGAAACAAATTAATCAGTTTTCTCAGCTAACTTATGATTGAAAATGATGTTAAAATTTTGTGTAGTATTGTTCATTCTTGGAGAATCGTTGTCTGTAGATGTTATCTTCCATGTGCCAGAGGGTCACAGTCCAGGTACATTTATAGGGAATATTGCTGATGAAACTCATTTTTTGGACAGCATGCCTTCTCAAGAACATGGCTCTGTTACATTCAGCCAGTTACATGAAAGTATTAGTGAAGATTTTGAACTGTTTAACATAACTAGCTCAGGTAAAATGTACACAACACAGATATTAGATGCTGAATCCCTCTGTAAATATAATTCAGAATGTTTTAAAATGGTAGAGATTGCAGTCAGGCATGAGGAATCTTTTGTCCGAATTTTGGAAATTAAAATAATCATTGATGATATTAATGACAATGCTCCTGAATTCTCCAGCAAACAAATCAAACTTCAATTTTCTGAAACTGATAGAGAAGGTTTTATGAAATCAATACCGAATGCTTTAGACAAAGATGTTAGCACACTTTATAACCAGATTAATTATCAGCTTTACAAGAACCTAGATGAACCCTTTTCTTTATCAGTTAATAAAAAAGTTGATGGAACAGCTAAAATTGGTATCATGTTAGAAGAAGCACTTGACAGAGAATTGAAAGATAGCTATGCTCTGCAGGTTATTGCCAGAGATGGCGGCTCACCACCAAAGGAAGGCATTTTAGATATTCAGATTTCAGTTACAGATGAAAATGATAATTCTCCATCCTTTTCTCAGGATATATATAATGTATCAATTAATAATGGTTTTCGGAAAGATATTCCAGTGTTTGTTTTGCATGCAACAGACTTAGACTCAGGGGAAAATGGTGAAATTTTATACCAATTTGGCTCAAAAACATCTCCTCTTGCAAAATCTCATTTTACAATTAATGAAAAAACGGGAGAGATTTTCCAGTCTCGGACAAACTATGGTGAAAGGAAACAAATGTATAAGCTTTATATTGAAGCTATTGATAATGGTAATCCTCCCTTAAGTTCAACTGCAATTGTTTTGATAAACATATTAAACGAAGAAAATAATGCTCCAAGAATAGATATGAAGTTTGTTTCAAAGTTTGAAGGCAACAGAGTAACAATATCTGAAGGAGTAAAAGTTGGAAGTTTCATTGCTTATGTGAAAGTTATAGACAATGATATTGGTTTAAATGGAGAAGTTTCCTGTCAGCTTGAACATGACAAACTGGAACTCAGAAGTTTGGGAACAAACAAATACAAAGTAGTCATCAAAAATACTGTGAACAGAGAAAGTCAAAGTCAACTTAATTTTGCAGTTGTATGTGAAGACAAAGGGTTGCCCCCTTTACTAACCAAAAGAATGTTTACAGTTCAAGTAAAAGATATCAATGACATTCAACCACATTTTACTCGTGATGTTTTCAAATTTTTAACTTATGAAAATGAGAAACCAAATTTTCCAATTGGTTTGATAAATGCAACTGATCAAGACCAAGGATCTGGTGGTCGACTTTCTTTCTCTTTGTTGAATGACCACAACCGTGTTTTACCTTTTAAGATATCCAACTTTGGATTTATTGTAACGACTCAAATGTTGGATCGGGAACAACAAGACGTCTATAAATTTAAAGTTTTAGTCAAAGACAATGGTATTCCGCCATTAAGTAACGCTGCTACTGTAATTGTGGAAGTTATGGATAAAAATGATAATGCTCCCTATTTTACATTTCCCAGTGTTAGCCCTTTCACTTTAGATGTTCACTACCATCCACAGAGTAATAGTGACATTACAACCTTGAGAGCTTCAGACAGAGACAGTCACGTGAATGCTTTTCTCAAATATGAAATACTTTCTGGAAATGGAAAACAATTATTTACAATAAATCCTTACACAGGAACTTTGTCTTATTATCGAACAGTTTACCAAAATGATGCAGGATTATATGATCTTCAGTTTGTTGTCAAAGACAGTGGCACACCAGTTTTATCAGCAACAACTATACTGTCTTTGACACTGACTGTCAGTAACAATACGTCTAAGATGTTTACACCTATAGGCATAGAGGCTGATAAAAAGATACATTTTAATTTAGTTGCTGTTATAGTTATTGCAGCTGTCATTGTATCTGTTGCTATTGTGGTTTCCATTGCAATATGTATCATTCAGAAAAACAACCAAAGAAAATTTCTCTATACTAACGACGTAGATGGGAATAATAAGTTTGCTGAAGAGAGGAGACCATCAGAATATGTTTCTGAGACTGTCTCTCCTCAATATGATATTTCTATTACAATGGTATCTGACAACAGCATGAAAAGAAATACACAGACAGCTACACTTAAAAAAGAATCACTTCCCAGACATAAACCTGGACAAAATTGGAAAAATTCCCCAACAGGAATATTACACCAAAATATTATCCAAGGGACACATCAGGTAAGTTTTTACACTTATAATTTCTATTGAAATATTTTGTTACTTAATCAATATCAATAAGAAAACTCCACTAAATCAGAACTTGGAATTAATAGAATTTTGGTTCAAATCCAACTTAAATACATAGCTTCAGCAGTAATAGAATTTGTACAGAAAGTGATTACACAATAGACTCCTATTTCTTGAAATATTCTTATGTCACCTGATATAAATACTCGAGTATTCTGAGATGGTGCCCACTCTTATATTCTCACATGATTTCTCTGGGAGAAAAACTATTTAAGAGAATGCTAAAATAAGTTGGAAAAAAAAAAGAGGAAGTTTGCTGAGAGAATACTAAGAATCTGTAATTGAATACTTCTATGAGATGTGTAGGAGATCATTTTATATATTCTTCTAACTTAATATTTCTTTCAGTTATTCTAATTATCTTTATTCAATTTGTGTCATTAGATTATTTGACATCAGAAAAGACTTTCAAGAATTTAATTATTTCATTCAAACTGAGTTAAAAAAATTTTTGCAAAAGTATTTGAGAAAATTCTCAGTTCACATTCAGAATACAAGGCCTGGTAATTGCAACATTGTACAAAGACAGACCAATGCAAAAGGATGTTAAGGTGTGATTGATAGTTTTCAACAAATTTATCATATCAATTGATAATAGAAAAAAAAAAAGTTACATAAAGAATCGAGTTACAAGAAGCAATAGTAAAAAAGAAGTAACAAATTTAATCAACTATCAGTGAAGATATAGAGGCTATAGTTAAGTGATAGTGACATTTGACAGAAGGAAAATGTGTCATGTTACTAAACAGTGCTGATATCATGTCTTTATCTGTCCATTAGTGTTGAATCTTGGCTTATTGATTGATTAATAAATATTCCTTGCTTCCTCCTGTTTTCACACATCCAAGTGTGTTTTACAATGTAACTCCTAATTAATTGATTCAGTCTTTCAGATAGAAGTCTAAACATTTGGATTATAGAATTACCAGCATTGTATTGAAACCTTGATTAACATCTTCTGTCCTACTGTGCACCTCAGAACACACTAGCATTTTTTTGTATTATACATTTAGTTGAATCATTGTATGATGAGGGACATGCCCTTGATTAAATCTAGTTGACAGACAGAAGTACATTTTCACATGAACACAAATACACACACACACACACACACATGCACAAACATATGCACACATAAACATACAGACATACAGATACACACTCACACACATACCAAATACCATGCACAGAGATATTCATACAAATAGAAATAATGGGAAACATCAGAATAAATATGCAAGAGTTAATATCACATACAGCAATCAAGGAAAATTTCATTGGCTATAAGAGAAATGAGATGGCTATGAGGGAAAAAATTAATAGCATGATTAATGTGAAAAAGAGATGGTACATTTCTAGAATGGTTTTATAGAGAATTGCATAGAGATAGAATAAACAGAACAGATTTTGTAATAACATCTGACTTCATGACTATTTTAGTGTTATCATTGAGTAAATTGAAATATAAGTAACTTCCTTTACATTTGTAATACCAGCATAACATCAATGTGTCTGAAATATTTTTGGACTCTATAAATGGTATTAGCTAAAGTGAACAAAGAAAGATAAATATTTATAGGAAAATGTACATTTTTTTTTCTTCCTTACTTTCATTTCAGTCTTCGAAATATCAAATGTAGGTTATCATAACAGCATGATCGTGACACTATTCTATTAGATAAGCTATTTCTTTTCCAAATGCCAGTCAAGATTTGATGTCAGCATCTTCACATGGTTGTGGCTGAACTTTATTTCATCAACTCACTGTTTTCTTCAAATACCAATCAGGAGTTCAGTGTTACAGTATTTCCTCCCGTGGAAAAAAGGTCTTTGAAGCTCCATTATGGAACTGTTGATTTAAAGAGTCAGAGAGTTATCAGTAAAAGAATTTCGTACAAGACTTGGTCGATGAGGCACTTAAAGGATGGCAGGTAGCCTCATTCTCCATTGAAGCTTTTGGCTACCATGGCTCTCCAGCTAGATTGGTGCACTAGAACCCAGACAGCTGAAGAAGCCATCAAGGAGATAGGTATAGCAGCTGGCTGCGGTTAGCAAGAGACCAAAGTTGGAACCCTTTTACAGACTAAGACTAATTCAGTCCTTGCTGCCCCTTTCAGGCAAAGCATAGAAGCTAAGGAATGAGATGCTTGTGATCCTGAAATATCTGCTGATGATATGGAAGGGTTTCTAAAATTGTGATGGACTTAAAAGAGCTTGCAATACTTCTGAGTAGTTTCTGTACTTAATAGATGGGCAAAATATCTCCAATGTTTATTTTCCCTATGTTATCATTTGCTATATGTAAATTTTGATTGTGAGTACTGAAAAAAAGGTTGTGTACCAACGAAAGATATACTGAGCATTATAAAGAGGTGAATCTTTAAAGTCTCTTGTGTCTCACAAGTTTTGGCAATTAACTGAAAGCTTATAGCATTAAATAAAAACTGAATAAATATCTTCCCAGAAGAGAACATCAGACTATCACAAGTATGACTTCCAAAATTTCTGGCCAAGTCCTCAAGTCTAGATGAGCTGAAGAGTATAGAATTAACACATTTGATAATTATGATTTCTAATGTACTACCTTAAGTATGCAGCCATTTCAGAACTATCTTTTAAAGGATGTGTTGTGATGTTCATGCCTTTACCAATAATAGCTTATAATTGAAATTGATGCAAAATCATTTCAACAGTGAATTAAATTCCGACAGTAGATTCTGCTTACTGTCAACCACTCACAAGAAACTAATCTAAATAATTTAGGTTTAAATGATGTATTTTTTCATAAAAATGTACATACAAACATTTACATACGAACGCAGGTGTGCATGTGTAAGAGTATATGAATATATGTGGCGTGTGTCTATGTACATGTTTAAGCACAATTAAGCAGATTGCTTCTTAATCACAAGCTGTTCATTTTGATCTCAATGTGTGATGTCATGGTCAAGTAACATTTTCTGTAACCTCATGTTCATCTATCTATGTAAGTGAAATAGGGTAGATGGGAATTGTATGGAAGCATGCTGGCTGGATTACACTGTACTTCAAAGGCCTAACCTTGTCACATTGTGATACACAGACTCTGCCAGAGAATTACATTAAGGATACGCAACATGTTTGCGGATTACTCAACCGCTTACATGAGTTTGATAATTCAGCGGATCAAAAATCAGTTGATCAAAATCATGGTTGAAAACTCTGATTGCAATCCATCATTTTGTGTGTGTCTGTGTGTGTATGTGTGTGTGTATGTGTCTGTCTGTCTGTCTGTCTGTATGCATGCATGCATGCATGCATGCATGCATGCATGTATGTATGTATGTATGTATGCATGTATGTGTGTATGTATGTATGCATGTATGTATGTACAGGGTGGCCCAAAAATCATTTGATCATTTCAAAATATAATAACCCTTTTGTTTATTAAATATTTACATTTATTCTTTTATAAACAATAAATACACTTCTTGAAAAACATTTTAAATTAGTTTTTAAAATGATGTCCGTTTAAATGGTCATCATTTCGTTCTTGAAAAATGGTGAGCTCTTTCTAAAGAGAGTTTCATCACCATTTGCAATGTTTCTTGGCTTATTCCTTCAATTTCTTCACCTTAAACTGCTGGATGGTTCGAGGTTTGTTATGGTATACTCTATCTTTCAGATATTCCCACAAGAAAAAGTCTGGAACCATTAAATCAGGTGAGCATGAGGGCCAATTGAATTTAGAGTTTCTTGATCTGGGCAGCATACACTAATCATACCTGATAATCGGCTGGCTTCATTTCCTGCACTAGCAGTACTTTTGTATGGAAATAAATTCATAATACTTTTAATCTTCTATAGTGAGCTTCAGGATATACCCAGCTGCTGGGACTGCCTTCAGGTTGTTGTCGGAGGCTCTTCTTCAATGCTCCACTTTACATGTAGCCTTCCCACATGTGGTAAATCAATTATAGACCCCTGTTGTTCAAACCACCGGAGTAAGTTGAATACTGCTAGTTTAAATGGTGGTTGTCTGTTCTGAATATGATGAATGTAAGCTCTTTGTACTAGCACATTTGATCGTTGATTTTTGCAGATAAAATTTGATTATTCTTACTTGTTGTTCTGTCGTGAATTTCAAATTACATGCCAATAATTTAAAACAGAAAAGTTGAAAAAATTAATTGTAATAAAGTTATTATATACATACATATGTATGTATGTATATATGTATGTATGTATGTATGTATGTATGTGTGTACGTATGCATGTATGCATGTGCGCATGTATGTATATAATGTATGTAATATATGTAATGTAGGTATGTATGAATATATGGATATGGATAGATACAAAATATATATATATACATGCACACATA
>NC_068994.1:36985087-36985551 GCF_001194135.2 Octopus bimaculoides | reverse complement strand
TATATATACACAGCCATACCTGGGTCCTCCTGCTTGTGTGTCCTGTTGCAAAACATGTGGTCTTTCAGCAGCCACCCTATTTGAACCAGGGCAGCACTACTTCTTCCAGGCACTTGATGTAGGCCTCCATATTGAGACTGAAGCCATGTGGATAGATGTGTGGAAGCATAACATCACCATCACTAGTGATCCACCATGATGTTGACTAGATGTTTGATTTTTATCACTCTTGGTACATGTTTTGGGGACATAGCAAGCTAACTGTTGTTCTGTGTGTTCACCATCTGTTTGTATTGGAGCTTCTGGCATGATTGCCAAGCAGTACAGCATGTTGTTTCCAAATTTCTGGCTGAGTGAATTGCGTCATGGTACTGATTTTCTCACAGACAGTGCCCAACTGACCCTACTATTCTTTGTAGTCAACAAAATCAAAAACAAACAATGCACATGCACGAAATTAAAAA
>NC_068994.1:36970497-36985077 GCF_001194135.2 Octopus bimaculoides | reverse complement strand
TACACATACATACATACATACATACATACACACAGACTGTTGGGGCAAAGTTCTCTGTGGCAAGATATCTTCCTGATGCCAACCCCTATCTGTTACCAGACATGCTAATAGTCTTCCAGTCTATCAAATAACAAACAGCCCAGACATAGTTACCCAGAGGAGAACTGGAAACAAATGATACCATCCAACACCAGAGAACACATGTGAAGATGGGGGAAAATACAAACTCATGCACACATGCACACACACTCATGCACTCACAGAAATTAACATTTATTCATACATACCTGACAAGTTGGCCCAAAGCGATAGTATAAGCACTTGCCCAAAGTACCTCAATGCGGAACCGAACCTTAAAGGACATAGTTCAAAAGCAAACTTCTTAACACCATAACCATGTTGAAGCCCATACATACATACATACATATATATGATTTTACATCTCTCTCTCCCTCTCTTTCGCTCTCTCTCTCTCTCTCTCTCTCTACACACACACACATATGTATATATAATGTATGAAGTTGTATGGCTCAGTGCTTAGAGGACTGGGCTATGTGCTGTATTCTTGAGCAAGACACTTTATTTCACATTGCTTCAGTTCACTCGGGTATAGAAATGGTGCCAAGTTGTATTGGCCTTTGCCTTTCCTTTGAACAACATGTGTGGCATGGAGCAGGAAGACTTTTATGCATGGGTGACAACTGGTCTTCTACAAACAACCTTGCCCAGACTTATGCCTGGGAAGGGTACTTTCTTGTTTCAATTCCATGATCATTCATGAATCTCTTTCTCTCTCTTCCTCTCTCTCCATTTATATACATTCATATATATATATAATTAATCTTAGCTGTACTTTAGACATATGCACTTGTCATAGATAAGACTAGATGCTGGCACACTAAATTTCCACAGGCTCCCGTTTATCAGACTTAATGAACTTAATATGTTTCCAATTAATTTCATCCACACTAAAATATCTCTAAATGAAAATGGAAAAATATTCACGAATAATATAAACTCTTGATATTGAAACAAGCCACCCTAAAAAAATATTCTTGTTTATCAATACAGTTTTAATCAACAACAATCGTTGTCTTTAAGATCATTGTCTTCATTAGACTTGGTAAATTAAACATTTTCTTCTGTCTCTGATGTCTTTATTACATCAATGTTCATAATTATTATTAGTAGTTTTGATCTCTGAAAACCTTTTTTGTATCATGTTAGAACTTAGTAAAATTCTTGCTTTGAATGTATAAAATTTGGTTTATTCATTCTTGATTCTATAACCAGACAGAAATGTCTTTAATTTAGTTCGAAATGGCAGCTGAACTTTTAGTGTGTTTACCTGATTCTCTTACAGGATTCTTTATGCATGTGTACATGTGTGTGTGCACACATGCTCATGTATATATTACATTTTGATCAGACTCCAAAAGTCTTAATACAATTCTTAAACATAGAGAAAATACAAAATATTCATGTAAAACATTCAACAGATGAAAGTTCTTCTTAAGAGATAACAGTGCTATTGGCACACTCAGATGCATGCACACACACATGCATGCACACACAAACACATGCACACACACACACACATGTAGTTTCCCATATATATATAGATATCTACACACATATTTTTATATATCTTTTATCTTTAATCTTTTATGTGTTTCAGTCACTGGTGTGCAGCTATGCTGGGGTGTCCCCTTGAAGGGTTTAGTCAAACAAATTGTTGAGCCTGACACATTCTTTTGCCAAACTGCTAGGTTAGGAGGACATAAATAAATCAACATCAGTTGTCAAGCAGTGGTGGGTGACATACATACACAAATATATGCACACACACACATATATATATATATATATATATATATATATGTATGTATGTTAGTGTGTGATGGGCTTCTTTCAGTTTCCGTCTATGAAATCCACTCACAAAACCTTTGTCAGCCCAGGGCTGTAGTAGAAGACACTTGCCCAAGGTGCTGTGCAATAGGATTGAACCTGGAGCTATGTGGTTGGGGAGCAAACTTTTATCACACAGCCATGTCCCATGCCTGTGCCCAGAAAATAATAAACCTCCCTGGCAGAGAATCAAATCCCAGTCTCTTGTGAGACAAGTAATTATAGATATAAATAGATATATATAATTGATGCTTTCTCATATATGAGCAAAGCCATTGCTAGAAAGAATCAATGAAATGAGTCTTTGATGATGCAATGTGAGGCCCTTGTATAACTCTTGAGCCTGGCCAAAAGGTTGCACATTCTATATTACATAATTCACAGCTGTGCTGGCTGGCAGAAGGAACAGGTGCCACAGTATGAAGTCTTTTGACATGCCTTTTCAATCCTCCAACTGAAAGGCACACCTTTCCACAGCTTGCATATGTTCTGTTGTGAACAACAGCCATATCACAATTTACAAGGGGTTGATTCCTGCGAGTTCTCTGATGGCTCACCAAACCTGCATGACTAAAACATTTCCTTCCACAAATCACACGTATAAAAAGCAACACTCTCTCATTTTCCAGTTTCATTCTTTCTAAAATATAAACTGGTATGTGTGTATATATATATATAGACAGACAGACAGACTGATAGATAGATAGATAGATAGATAGATAGATAGATAGATAGGTACAATTTATAAGTAGTTTAACACTCCAGTTATTTGTAAAAGTTTAACGATTAGTGTCCTTTATTAAAATTAGAGTGTTTCAGTCAGCAAAAATATAATCGAACTATTTCCATGAAAATATCTATTTTAAATTATTGTTCATTAAACTTTTTACAGGTTTTGTATAAGGTCTGTCTAGCACATTATTAATGCTGAAAGAATTTGTTATCAAATATGCAAGAAGTATATTCTTCTCTACTCTAGGCACAAGGCCAGAAATGTTTGGGGAGGGGGCCAGTCAATTAGATCAGTACACAACATAATTTATTGACTCTGAAAGGATGAAAGGCAAAGTCAACCTTGGCAGAATTTGAACTCAGAAGCAAGAAGTATATTATTTGGTCAGTCACCCTGTCTCAGCTTACTGTTGAATTTCATGATTCCATAAGTTAATGTATGACACATGATATTGAGTATTTTACAAACTTACCTGCAGATATGTTTTCTTTATTTTTCATGTACATCTCCACAGAAATATTCTTGTGAAATCCTCATACTGGTTGAACTTAAAGTTTTAAATGTACAGGCCTACAAAATACAAAACAAAAAAATGTTTTCTTCGATTACTTCAATGTACTAGCTCAAGGGTTCTCAAACAGGGGTATGCATACTCCCATGTGTAATCATGAGAAATTGCATGGGCACACAAGGGTTGTAAATGCATTGGAATTTCGAAACAATCGCAATGACCAATATGCAACTCATGTACCTCAAAGTTATGTGGGGAAGATTTTTTGCTGTTTCAACACACTTAACATCAGCAAGAGAGTCAGCAACCCAAAAATCAAAATTTCAGCAAAAATCAATTTTAGGAAAATCAAATTTCTTCTAACCCTTTTACTAGAACAGTAGACAGGGAGCTATTAATTAAGAAATGTATGCAAGTGTGCTTCTCTGAAACTGAGCCTAGGTTTGAGTTACTTGTTAGAAACATCCAAGCTCATCTATCTAATAAAAATATAATACTAAATTAACTGAAATTCTTGAGAACAGAAAGTTGATTAAATTGAATCAGTACTGAACTGTGCATTATTCTACTGAACCCAGGACAAAAGGCAATGTAAACCATGGCAGGATTTGAATTCTATGAAATAAATGAAATAAAATTAAAAGTAAATCGATAACAAATAACGGGTTTATTGCCTGTTCTATGGTGTCCAACTATTTTACCTAATATTCTTCACATTGGGTACACCAATGTTAGATATTTAGACATGTAGGGATATGATGGAAGAAGATGTTTGGGAACTCCTGTACTAGATGAACAAGCAGAGAACTGGTAAACCAAGTTACATTTTATTCATAAACTAAGATCAAATTTCATATTTTGCTAGCTTGGAAAAAGAATAGATTTAAAAGTAAATTCTGAAAATTGCTGCAGCACCAAAATATTGCTTAATATTTTTATTAATATTTCAAGGACACAGTGCAGTTGTGATGAGTGAACATAAACAATTGACCCTCTAGCTTGGGTAGGCTTGAATCATTACAGTATGGCCTGGTGTAACTTCATCAGTTTATATGGAATATGATAAAAAAATAGAACATTTATGCTATGATGAAAGCAATACAGTTTTAAGCATGAGACTGGAAGGAAGTAAAATATTTTTGTTTTTTATTTATATTATGCAGTGAGAGCAAAATTTAATTATGATAAATCTATATTGTTTGAAGAATGTTAAGATATCAAGATTAATAAAGTTCAAGTTTGGGATGTAGGTCAATATAAAATTGAGTGTTGAAATGCAATTTTATTATTTTTTAAAAATATTTCTTATAATATTTTATTAGATATCTGAAGACATTTTATCAAATTATTTAATAAGGAATTTTTCTGAGAAATATTTAATGTTCCCTAGGATTTCAATCACAATGGTATGGCTCTCTTAAAAGTCTTATGATCTGTAAAACAAACATATATATAAGCTTGTACATAAGCATATATTTATCTATGTATGTATGTATATGTATACATGGATATATACAGACACACACACATACATACACACACACATGCATACATACATACATACATACATACATACAAACATACATACATATATACATATACATATATTAATGATTTGATCTGAAGGAAGGATTGTGTTATTGGGTTATTAGCCTTTGCAGATCCCACAAGACAGTTAAATCAGTTAAATAAGTTCATGACTGCATGAAGAATATGGGAAGGGAAGGATTTCTAGAGAACTGACCTTCTGGAGAAAGAAGGGCAGTGTATAGTGGTTAGTTGCTGGGCTTGAATTGGGTGGACTTAATATAAATTATAAGAGGAGAGACAGCAAGGGAGTCAGAAATGTCTTAGTAGGTATGGCATAAGGCAGCCAGCTCTGAATAGCTGATAAGACTATCATTCTTATTGAAAATGCACAGTAATGAAACACAGCACATCTGTGAGCCAGTTGGTGAGTGTCTTCATGTCAATCAGTTATATGGCCTATTTTGGGATGCTTCTCAGTTTGGTTCTATTGGTCTTATTCTACTTTATTTCCCCTCCCTTATGGCAAAATTTTAAACCATTATTATTGTTGTTATTTTATTTTTACTGAGTTGCTAGGTTTTCACCAGATGAAAACATTAGCTTTCATCTGATGAAAGACAAACACAGACACATACATACACATACATACACATACATTCATGCATACATATATGTGCGTGTGTGTGAGTACTTATATATATACATGTAGCATCAACACAATCCCAGATATTCAAATGCCAGAGCAGTAATCTACTGAAGATTTATTTGAGATTCATTATTTGATTATTTTTCCCTATTAAATAAATGTATGAAACATAAAGCTACACCTTCAAATGAAGGCTACAAGGCTACCCAAGTGGACTCCAGGATTGAAAAGAAAATTAATATTTTCCAAAAATATGTCCATTGGAATTAATGCTTATTTTGTTTGATTTTTTGCTTCTGCTTTAATAATAAACATGTGAGCCAAGAAGTTAAAGGTAACAAATATTCAACTGATCTGGTACCCATTTTTGCTTACAAAGATGAATTTCATTTCATGTTTGTATAGTACCTATTTTAGAATAACTGCAAGAGACCCTTGAAGGCTGAGCATCTTTCCCAGAGATGCAACACATATCAAAAACAGTTGATATGAATTACCAACTGTTTGATGCTGCCAAACATACAAAATGAGAATGGAATCAATTTTGAAATGATATTAAAATGCATAAGTAAATTAAAGTTTGTGGAAGCTAACTTTAAACAGTTATGCAAATGTTGAAACAATTTAACAGTACAGTGGACAGGTTTTATTATGTTAATTTATGAGAGAGAACACAGGCAGAAGTAGGGTTCATAAGAAAGAGACAAACCGAGAAATTTGAAAGCAAATTTAGCAGCCATTTGTTATTGTTTAGCTCCAGACGAACTCTGAGTAGAAATAGGTTAAATGTATTCCACTTAAGACATTCACATCATTTTAGAGATATCGTCAACTACATAATCTAATATGTCCTTTCCTTTATTGCAGATGGTATTATCTGAGGGAGAATAGGCTGATATTTCTGCATGCTGAACAGCTGCTACCTAGAGGTTCTTTCACTGACTTTTGACGATATCATAGTTATCACATTTATGGCAGGAGTTCAATTGGAACACATTCATTAGAAACTTAACAATTTTACCAAACTTCTGATATCATCTCTTTCATGTGCCATTCCTAAAGGCATAGGCGATCATGGCCATCCACATTCCTCTGCCCACAACTTAGCACATTACTGACCTGATCTTTATGAAGCTAGCTACTAAGGTTATCATATACCTTGTCTCTCTTTCTTCCCCAATGTTTTTCTTTCAGTTTTTCCATCATTATCAAGTGCTCAATGTATTTTATTTTCATATGCCGTACACTGAACTAAGCCTGTTGTCTCCTTATGTTGTTGAAAAGATTACTGATGGTCTTTACTCATCTAAGAACTTCACTGTTTGTCATTAATTTATCGACATAAGATACCCTCAGTATTTATCTATGGAACCAAATCTCTGCAGCTCTGATAAGCTTCTGCACTTGTTAGTTGATAATCCATCAAATCACATAACCATATATAAGGATAGGTTGAATGTATGCCTCCAAGACTCATTCCTCACTCTTATAGATAGCTAATTATTCAACAAAATATGTTTGATCTTACCATAAGCAGGCTTGGGATACCATTTTATAACAGAAAATTCCCTGTTCCAGACCAGCAGAGAAAAATGAAAGTTGCTTGTACTCACAATCATTTATTGGACAATGTATTGAAATGTGAGCCTGATGGAAAAGATAATTGTCCATTCCAATTTTCTACACAATTGAATCCTAAACCTATCTTAAGAATATTCATGCACAAATGAAAATCCAGAAAGAATTCTCTTTCTGAAATATTTTATCTCCATTCAGACATTCAACTAGCAAAGGGACAAATCATAAATGATTAATCTTTCATTTGTTTTTTTTTGTTTTTTTTTTACTTGTTTCTATAATTGGACTGCAGTCATGCTAGGGCAATGCCCTGAATGGTTTTCAGTCAATCAAATCAACTCCAGAACTTATTTTAAGACTAGTTCTCATTCTATCAGGCTCTTTTCACTGAATTGCATTGTTTTAAAGTCCACTTTTACATTCTAACATGAGTTTGATGGAATTTAAAGAGGCAGATTTTCAATGGTCAAATGGCCTTGTTGTCAAACATAATCTGTTTTCAAGTAAGGTGGCCAACATGTTTTCACAATGGCCATGGCCAACATGTTTTCACAAAAAGATTGGAAAATAAAGGACAGTGCATGTGTGATGGTGATGCTCATTTTCAACTGTCATGCAATAAAAAGTCTATTCCACACACACACACACACACACACAAACATACAAACATCAACACTATATGTGTGTGTGTGTGTGTATGTATGTATGTATGACAGGCATATTTCAGTTTCCATCAACCAAACACCCAAGGATTCGATCAGCAGGGCTGTAGTAGAAGACACTTACCCAAGTGCTATGCAGTGGTACTGAACTCAAAACTATGACTGACTCCTTTCTAATTTTTAGGCAGTGGGATGTGATTTAAAGGAGATGTAGATGCTATTTCCAGCCAGTCAAGCAGCTAGGTACAAGCTGAACATAAAGCATAGACACTCGTTTCTCTTTTAATTGTTTAGATTTTTTTTTCTGATTTGGTTAAAACAAAATACCAGAACATTTACTAACTTGTTAAGGAGTAGAATGTTTCATCAGTTCAGTTAGAACAGGAATAGACTCAAACAAAAGCATTTATTTTAGTGGAGAGTTATCAATTTTTGCAGACTGAGACATTTACTAATTCAACATCTTACACATACACACATGCATAAAGCTCTGTAAAGTGTTGCTCAGCCACTCAACTGTGAGTCCACCACATCTTATAGTGGAACCAATTGTATGCTAACGAAGTTCATAAGATAATTGCCATCTCTTCTCTTATTACCACTTTTCACTTGACCAACAATTCTTTCACAGGCATACATATTGAGTTCTACACCAGGTTATTAGTATCACAATACCTAAGCAAAATATTAAAACACACACAGAAATATAAATATATAATATACATATATATATATATATACATACACACACAAACTCTGTGTCTGTTTGTCTATTTGTCTGTCTGTCTGTCTGTCTCTCTCTCTCTCTTTCACTATCTATCTATGCTCCCCCCCACACACACACACACACTTACTCACTCATATATTTGAATACAATATTGTAAACTATTACGAAAATATGCTTGGTCAAATAAATCTCAGCTTAGGCAAGACTGATATACAAGAGATGTTGTATTCAAATTGTATTCATTCTATTACCAATATACTGATTGTGCTGTTTTTCTATTTCAAGGACCTTCTATAGACAGATTCACACACATACACACATAACCTATATATGCATGTATGTGGATGTGTTTGTATGTGTGTGCGTAAATGTATGCACATCTTTAGTGCCACTATATTTTCATTTATATTCTACTAGTGACTTAAGGAATTCTTTCTGGTTCTGATTCATTTGCCACTGAGAAACTCATAACAATGTGGCCATGCTTGTACCATGAATCAGCTGTCCATTCTCTAATCAAAGAAATGAAGACCATTCTTAATATACAAAGACACAGACATGCATCCTCTCATGACATAGTAAGCACATATACAAAACATATACTGCAGTTTGCACATACATGTGAAATCTAATGCTTCTATCAAGAAAAATTAAATATTTTTTTCTTCTATCAGTTACATCAAAAATACATGAGAAATGTATGAATGTCACCTAATCCCAATTGAATTCTTCGGAAAAATGTGTGGCTTACTGTTTTTGTCAGAAATCAATACTTTGCTTCTACTTGTACAGAATCAACATAGTAGAATTAACATGCAAACAGCCACATGTTATATTGCCAAATCCAAAGCACTAAACTGCAGCATCTCTTTGATAATTTACAGTTGTGAGTTTGATTCCTGCCAAGATCAGCTTAGCTTTTAAGCCCCAACAGTTAATATAATAAATACTTGGATAGGCAATAAAAGATTATAGCTGAGCTGGTGTGTCAAGATAATAAGCCCTACAAGCATTCAAAGTCTGGTTTCAGTTATTCAATAACTAATGGTTAATAACCTGATAATGATGAAGATGTGGGAGTAGGTGAGATTAATTAATGTATTTTAGTTTCTGTTATTTGTAGATTGAACATGCTTACATTAAGATGAGACTTTTGATAACCATTTAGCATAGCACCATCTTTATTCTCCTAAACATTATCGCTCATATTCCCCTAAACTTTATCACTCTTATTTCCCTAACAAAGAAACAAAAATGAGTTTAGCTGATTGAATAGCTATCAGTGATCCATTTAAAGAGGAGGACAAATTCCTTGCCCAATATTGACTCATTTTTATATATTTGTGGCCTATTCAATTAAGGCACTGTATGCTCGTATTAAATATACATTGGCAGTCTTTCACAAAAGCAGCAAATTTACATATGAAGAAGACTGATGATTTGATTAGAGTAAACATATACATGCAATCCCTGACTAGAGATGTGAGTAATTCACATTTATTTGATAATCTAACATTAGCATAGCAGTGTATTTTTGTTTTTAACTATTTCCTCCTCCTCCTCCTCATCATCATCACCACCACCACCACCACCACCACCACCATCATCATCATCATCCTCATCATCATCATCGTTTGAATGTCTGTTTTCTATGCTGCTATGGGTTAGACAGTTTCACAGGAACTGGCCAGCCAGAGAGTTGTCCAGGCTCTATTTGACTGTTTTGGCCTGGTTTCTATAGCTGGATGCCTTTCTTGTTGCCAACCACTTTACAGAGTGTGCCTGGGTGCTTTTATGTGGCACCAGCGTGGGTGCCACACATGGGTGTGCAATTCAAACTGACAAGTTTTTGACCTTATTTTACATAACAATGCTAAGGGATGTTGTAAAAGTCTATATTTTTAAAATGGAAATATCATGTATAGTTTGCATTTACTGATTTCGTATAAATATGCTCTTTTACTTGTTTCAGTCTTTTGACTGTGGCCATGCTGGAGCACCGCCTTTAGTCGAGCAAATCGACCCCGGGACTTATTCTTTGTAAGCCTAGTACTTATTCTATCAGTCTCTTTTGCCGAACTGCTAAGTTACAGGGATGTAAACACACCAGCATCGGTTGTCAAGCGATGTTGGGGGGACAAACACAGACACACAAACATACACACACACACACACACACATATATATATACATATATACAACAGGCTTCTTTCAGTTTCCATCTACCAAATCCACTCACAAGGCTTTGGTCAGCCCGAGGCTATAGTAGAAGACACTTGCCCAAGGTGCCATGTGGTTGGTAAGCAAGCTACTTACCACACAGCCACTCCTATGCCTGAAGGTATAAATAAAAAAGATATCTGTTTTTGCTACATCTTACAATGCAGAAACTAACTTTTGTTTAGGTCTTTAGCATTCAGATTACTCTTATTAAGTGAAATGCTTATTTATTCACACTGTTTTGAATTTATCATATATTATCTAAAAACTTCATGATTTCAATGATCTGATTGTTTGTTTTTAGAATGATATTGTATGGTAGGTGTGAGAGGCTAGTTGAAACATAAAGGAGATAGAATATTTGGGCTGGATATGAGCGGGTTAAAGGTCTCTCTTGATTGTTAGAAAATATACATATGCTCCCTACAACCAATGCCATACAAGTATGACTGATAATATGAATGGTAGGCACATTATTCACATTTTCTCTTGGAGAATGCACCAAATGATGGTGCCAAACTTAAGCTAAGTGAATAATTACTATTGCTGCAAATTATTATTGTGTTCTGTAACAGCTAGATGTTCTATATATGCTTTCCCTACTGGATGCTGTACAAATGCAACAGACAATGGATTGTGATTCAAACGCCAACATTCTCTGCTCCTATATTGAAAAGTATGAGACACCATTACTACAACAATGATACTGACAACAATGAAGCCCTTCTACTCGCTAAAGAAGTAACAAGGAATTCAAGTGAAAGAAACTTAGAAGACCAGAAAAGATAGAAAGAAGTGATGCAAGCTGTTAGCACCACTTTGCACTTTATAATGAAGATAACAAAAAACTGCAATAAATAGCAAGACATTGTATTTAAGAAGGATTGTCCAAGCTACACAAGCAAGGGTAAAATAAATGGTTGTTAACCCTTTAGAACTCAGATTACACTGTCAAATGTAATACTTATATATTCTCATTGTCTTAAATTAATCATGCATTATCATTTCTATGATGTGATCATTTATTTTTCCTATGACATTATAGAGTAGGTATGAGATGTTGAATCTGGCCAGTTTGAATATAAAAGAGGCAGAATATTTTGGCTAGATAGGGCCAGTTTAAATGCTAAAGGGTAAAATGATGATGATGATGATGATTATGGTGACAATAATGGTGACAACAGCAACAGAGGCGTTGGTGACACTAGTGGTGATTGCAGTAGGAGTGGTAGCAGTGTTTGTAACAATGGATGATAGTAGGCTTCTATTCAGTTTCAAATTCCACTCACAAGGTATTGGTAAAAACTGAAATTTATAGCAGAAGACTGTGAAGTTAGCTTCTTTAACCGCACAGCTATCCCTGCAGCAATGTGGAATTGGTTTATATTAGATGTAACTCAAATTATCAAAACACTTTGATTCTAACCAGAATCAAATAATAGTAAATAAATTAATCAAAGTTTCATGAATAGGATTTTGTAGATATAAACTGTAGAAGATCAACAAAAGAAAAGTTCCAGATCTTGGTTGATAGTATTAAACCATTTCTCAAGTTAACCTTGTTCATGGGTAACTTTTGCAAGTTTCACTCAATGAAAAGTACTTTCTTTTATCCATTTCTTGTTTCAGTCTTAAGACTTTGGCCATGCTAGGGCACTGCCCTGAATGGGTTGCTTGAAAATATCACCCCCCATACTATTTGAAAATCTGGTAGTTATTCTGTTGATCTCTTTTTTTCCTAAACCACTAAGTTATCAGATGGAAACAAACCCACAACAGTTGTTATTCTGTTGGTCTCTTTCTTCCTAAACTACTAAGTTACCAGATGGAAAGAAACTCACGACAGTTGTCAGGCAGTGGTGGGGACAAATACAAAGACAGACATACATTTTATACATACATGCATGCATGCATGTATGTATATGATGGACTTCTTTCAATTTTTGTCAAGCTGGAACTATAGTGGAAGACATTTGCCCAAGGTTTCATACAGTGGCACTGAACCCAAGACCACTTGGTTGGGAAGCAAGCCTCTAACCACACAGTCATGCCTGTACCTGAGACTAACTTCCTCCTATTTCCCCCGAATTATAGCGGCCCTGGTAGGTGCCATGGGTGCAGTGTTGTGTGAGAAGCAAAAAGCATTTAAGTAAATGTCATATACAGAATTTAAAATTCTCTCAAATACTTGTTTAAGCTAATGTTTCATGATTTATAACTAGCACCTGAAAAGTTGTGATAGGTAATCTGTCACCTCATTCGGTGGGGTGGGGGATAATTCTCATGAAAATAATGTTTTAGTGAAAGTTTACATAAATATTTCTATTAATATTTTATTGGGTGATGAGGCTGCCTGTCACAGTGTAACTTTAAAGAAATTGTAAATGCAAAAAAAAAAAAAGAAAAAAAAAGAGAAAAGAAAAATGTGTAATTTTCTTCTCCTAAGTTGTATGATATTTAAATATCCCCTCATGAAACAAGCTTTTATTTAGAAATAAGCTACATTTCATTTAAAATAAATATATTCCATACACTCCATTTTGTATGTCTGCGTCCAGTCTTTGGAAGGGATTGTAGCTGGAAAATTGATTGATTTTCACACATCTCACTTCCTTAATGTTACCAATGTGTAGCAGATATTTTATGACATTTAAAATTAATGTTTTAATACTTTTTTTTATCCTTGATGTTTAAAAGTGACTGTGAGTTTTTCTAATGTGTTAGAATATTATGATTATTTTATTACTTTTTTATTCTTCTATTACTGTTTATTATTATTATTATTATTATTTTATTTATTTATTTTCCACACCAGACAAGATCAACCTCAAACCTGTCATGCTGAATGCTAGCACTAAAATCAGGAACTGAGGAAATTAGTCATTGATTTAGGAGTATGGCATTTTAGTTCTCACTCACTAATTAACAACTAGCAGATGAGCACAATAATGTTACAGCCGGAAACACTAAAATAGAGCCTATTTCCTATATTTCCAACTTCAACATTTTATTGATGAAAACCACAAGCTACCATCACCATATTTTCTCTATTGAGGCTGAAACATATTTGATAAAAGGAAGTTGATAATATCATTAATATTCTCTATCTTACAATTCATTGTTCAGTTGATAAAAAGATTTCCTTATAAAACTGGTTTCAGTTCTGTTCACTGAAGCTAATTTTGTCACCAATTTCACAATGAATTTTTCCTTACCTATTTTGTCATCAAAATTAACATTGCAATTAGCTACAATATGGAAGGTTAAAGAAAATGTTATGCATGATTATAAACATTTACTCTTTTGTTTGTTTTTGTTATTGGACTGTAATCATGTTGGGGTACCATCATCAATGGGTGGTCATTTTGCCTCAACTATTTATTTTAGTTTGGTAAATATTTTGTTGGTGTCTATTCTTCAAATGACTAAGTTTCTATTTTTGATATAAAATGATAGAACTCAAAAGACCAGTTTACAAAGGGAGTGTTTATAGGATCTCTTGGCTTACTTGAATATGTAAACATAGGCACAAACAAAAATGCACACAAATACATATATCATCATCACCATCATCATTATCATCATTATTGTCATTGTCATCATGCATTTATTCTTATTTTAAGTTACTATGCTCCAAGATAGGTCAGAGCCTATATCTTGCTTTTATACTTCATATTTACATGGATTCTGCTGCTTGATGCTCTTTCTAATGCCAACCATTTCCCAGAGTATGCTATGGTGCAATTTATCCTGGCACCAACCACAAAAATTGTCATGTCTGTGGGCAGGCTAATGCATCTACTTCACCTTAGAGAATCTCACCTGTTTCCAAATAAGGTAATATTTCCTCATGGCTTGATCTGTTTTCACTGAAGATTGATTAACAAAGGACATCTCTTGAATGTTGACAATGTCAAAACATGGAGACAAAAACGAATATGCACATTTCCCCCAACACATATATATATATGCATATGTATATGCATATATATGTGTGTGCATAGATACTTAACTTTGTGTGTGTATATATATATGCATATGTATATGCATATATATGTGTGTGCA
>NC_068994.1:36959944-36968832 GCF_001194135.2 Octopus bimaculoides | reverse complement strand
ATATATATATATATATATATAAGCATTAGCCCTCAGACATTCTGGATTGCTGTCTGGCATGTTGGAAGACAACTAGGAATGAGGTACTCTAGCTTTTGGTAAAGCATATCTCTAGAAGATATAAAATCAGACATGCAGGGAATGACTTTGCACATTTTTGGGATCTTTTGCTTGTGCTTGAGATCATGGTACTCCCACATTCCTGAGCCTGCAATCCATATTGGTTTGTCACGGGATAACATCAGTAAGATGGAGAGGGTCTGTGAGGTGTTGTGCAAGCCTTATTGGACTTAATATTGAGCAATTGCTGGTGAGGTAATTCTCTGATGCCTAGTCAAGTAGGTAGGTGCCATGGTGAGCTTGAAGCTATGGATGCAGACCTGGGTGAAGCCAATTGCTGTGCAATCACATGCACTGGCATTGCTTGCCATTTTCCATGGGCAATGGTTAGTGATGGTCTTCATCAGTCACCAGTTGACAAACATTATCATCTTCATCATATATACATATATTCAACTGGCTTCTTTTAGCTACTATGTACCAACTACACTCACAAGGCTTTGGGTGCCCTGAAGCTATAGTAGAAGACATTTGATCATGGTGCCACTGAGTAGGACTGAACCTGAAACCACATTATTGGGAAGATAACTTCATAACCATGCCTCATGCCTATATATATAAATACATATAGGCTGATGACCTTGCTCTAATAGCTGAGTCACCACCAGAACTAGAGAAGAGTCAGGTGTTGAAACAAGGTCTAGAACCAAAGGGCCTTAGAGTCAATCTAGCAAAAACCAAATCTTAGTAAGTAGGAAGGCAGACAAATCACATATGCCTTCAGTTAGGTGGCCCTGCCCGTTCTGTAGAAAAGGTGTAGGTAGAAACTCCCTAAGATGTACCTGGCGTAAGCTTTGGATACATAAGAGGTACAGCAATATCAAAGGAGGGTTAACTGAGAAGACAGTTTTTGTGTGTGGCAGATGCACAGGGGCAATAGACACTGAAGATATACAGAAAACAGATTCTATCACTTGCTGGGGGAAAAACTAGAAGTAGTTGATAGCTTCCGTTACCTAGTTGACCAAGTCAGTAGCAGGGGTGGATGCTCTGAGAGCATATCTGCTAGAATAAGAATAACCTAGGCAAAGTCCTGGGAACAAAGAGCCTCTCTCTCAGAGTGAAAGGTAGACCGTATGATGCATGTGTGTGAATGGCCATGCTACACAGTAATGAAACATGGATTGTGACTGCTGAGAATATGCATAGGCTTCAAAGAAATGAAGCTAGTATGCTCTATTGGGTGTGTAATGTCAGTTTGCATACACAACCCTGAGAGAAAAGTTGGACATAAGAAGCATCAGATGTGATGTGCAAGAGAGACAACTGCACTGGTGTGGTCATGTGTTGCGTATGGATGAGGACAGCTGTGTGAAGTGTCACACCCTAACAGAGGAGGAAACATGTGGAAGAGGCAGAAGCAGGAAGACATGGGATGAAGTGGTGAAGCATGACTTTTGAATGTTGGGCCTCACAAAGGCAATGGCAAGCAAGTGACTGAGACCTTTGGAGATATGCTGTGCTCAAGAGGACCCAGCAAGCCAAGTGAGATCATAGCCATGGCTGATGCCAGTGTCTCACATAACTGGCCCGTTTAAAAATACTCTTTAATCATCACACAATATGCAATGCTTGAGAAGATCTGTTGAGTCAAGTGAAATCGTAGTTGTGGCCGATATCAGTGCTGTCTGACTGGCACCCATGCTGGTGGCATGTAAAAAACACCATTCAAGTGTGGCCAATACCAGTGTCACCTGACTGGCATCCATGACAGTGGCACATAAAAAGCACCATTCGAGCATGGTCGATGCCAGTGCCACCTGACTAGCTCCTGTGCCAATGGTATGTAAAAAGCACCATTTGAGTGTGGCCGATGCCAATGCAACTTGACTGGCTCCCATGCCGGTTGCACCTATTTCACTCTTGGAATGGTTGGCGTTAAAAAGGGCATCCAGCTGTAGAAACCTTGCTGGATCAGATCGAAGCCTGGTGCAGCCTCCTGGCTTGCAAGTCCTCAAATCAAACTGCCCAACCCATGCCAGCATGGAAAGCGGACATTAAATGATGATGAGGATGATGATGATGCATACATGCATGCACATGACCAATTCAATAAGACACCAGGCAAAATTTGAAACCCCACTAAAAAAGTCTCATAATAGATTTACCTCTAATTTTAGTATTGTGCTGTCCCATCATATAAATTTTCTGTTGCTATTCTTGAACTTGCTTTAAAATAATAATTTTAAATGAACACACACACACATATATTTATATGTATGTCTACATGCATATATGTATATAAAGATATATGTGTGCATGAATATATGTATAAAAGTGTGTGTGTGTGTGTGTGTGTGTGTGTGTGTGTGTGTGTGTGAACATAGTTGTCTATGAAGAAACTACTAAAATCCTAGAAAACTACTTCCAGGTCAGTCAGGCTAAACTCTCATTGATGACTATCTCTGTCAAACAATTGACTGTGTTTGTCATATTGTCATATTTATGAGAGATAATTAATATTTTTTAATATGTTTTTCTTTTAGATATAGATATTAAATTTAATTCAGAGTCAGCTACAAGATAATGCATGCATATGTGTGTGAAGGAAGAATGAATGTCTGTCCAAATACACATGAACACACGCATACATATACACCAGGAGTTATTCTGAAATCATTGTAAATAATATACAATTTAATTCAGGGTAGGGATGGTGATGGAGAGATTTGTCACTGAAGTTTATATTGCAATTTTTCCATTTTATAATTTTCTGTAAAGCCATTTCATTGGTTGTGCACCCTGAAATTATGTGATGGAAAAGAAGAGAGAAAGAGAAACAGAAAGACAAAAGTAGAAAGAGAAACAGAAGGAGTGGGGAGGGATACAGAATAACTGAAAGAACAAGAAGGTAAAGACAGAGAAAGGGAAATGGCGGGGGAGCGAAACGAATTGAAATGGCAGTCAATAAATAATAAGTTTTCATAGAAAATATGAGAGTGAGTATGTAATTAAAAAGATTAATTGATTACATTTTGACATTTGCACTCTTCGGTGTCACACTTCATTCATTATTTTATAAATAATGGTACATTGTTGGCCTGTTTGTAAAACAACTATCTTTACTTACTCATTGATTTTATGTATCTTTGTGTGTATGTGTGTGTGTGAGTGTGTGTATGTGGGCAAGTGTTGCGGGATATGTATGTATGAATATATCTATAAATAATTTATACATATATACATACATAAAATACATACACATACACACACTCATGTGTATATATATGTATGTATGCATATGACCACTTGGCTATGTATGCATGCATACATGTATGTGTGTATGTACGTATGTGTGAGTATTTATGTATATGAAATTCTCTACCAACTCTTTGCAATATTTTCAATTTTATATTGTTTGCAAATTACTTTCTCTTTATTTTGAGCAATTTTCAAGAGAAAATATTAAACTTAGTGGTAAATATTTTTCAGCATAGGAAATTAAAATAAAAACAAAAAATTAAAACCACTTGTCTTGTATAATCTTTCTCCTTTTAAGCAATTAATTTAGCGTTAATCAAATCAAACAAATAATTTAATTGTGTAGTCATTAAAATATCACCACTAATTCCATGAAGAATTAAATAGAATTTATATATCCCATGTGTTGTTATTTGATCTTACCTTCATGTTGAACATATGTGATTACACATAGGTTATGTGAATAAACATAATGAATATATTCTATTACTGTTATGTTCTAATTTAGTAATTGCTTTGTATGTGTTTGAACTCTATTTCAAGAATTTATGGTATCAGAAAAGCTTAAATTTTTAAAGATGGAATACAGGAGGTGTTATGATTTTCATGGCATTCCTAATATCAGGTTTGATGGAAATGCAGAGATACCCGCCCAAAATTTCTCTATAAGCTTGCTTACAAACATATAGCTAACTTTATGATGCCTATTTTGTTTTCCTCATTGACTAACAATATATTTAATATCTACATACATACATATACGTATGTGTATGTGAGTATATGTGTTATTTCTTTACTATCCACAAGGGGCTACACACAGAAGGGACAAACAAGGACAGGCAAACGGATTAAGTCGATTATATCGACCCCAGTGCATAACTGGTACTTATTTAATTGATCCCGAAAGAATGAAAGGCAAAATCAACCTCGGAAGAATTTGAACTCAGACGAAATACCGCTAAGCATTTTGTCCAGTGTGCTAACGTTTCTGCCAGCTCATGAGTATATGTGTGGTGTGTGTGTGTGTGGTTTCTATGAGGTTTATTTTTAATCATTCTTTTCTCAGATACACACATACATACAGGTGAACGGATGGACAGACAGACAGACAGACGGATGGATGTATGACTCTATATACATATTCATGTATGTATGTATGTATGTATGCATGCATGCATGCATGTATGTATGCACATACAGGTATGTATATAGACAGAAAGACAGACATATTTCAAGATATTTTACATGAAAGAAATTAAGAAGCCCTGATGCTTATGCTTCCCCTATGACAGTAACAATGTTACCAAAAGAGAAATCCTCCTAGGTAGGTGGGGAGGGAAAGGAGGAAGTTATCTCTTAAACAGAGACTTAGGCTGAATGCGTGCAACAGAGGGTACCCCTACTTAAGGTACTCAAAGAAGAGGTGGTGATATTGAACCAAATGACAGAGTAAGTCAGTCAGATAACAGAGAGAGAGAGAGAGTGAGAGAAAGACCATTCTATATTTTAATACCTTTCAGATATGAGAGAGAGAGACTTTTCTGAAATCTAAAATTTTGCAAACCATGAGTTTCACATCGTCCAGAATGTCACTACTTCTTTCATATTTCTGTTGTAATAATTTAGTTGGATTAGGAAATGGTGGTATAGTCTATCGGAATTTTAATTCCTTCATATTATGGGCACTGATTTTCTCAAACCCTTGAAATTAAATTTTAAGTTGATACTGGTTGAATTTCAATGTATGAGGGTTTGAATACTTGTAGGGAAGAATTGGGAATTTATGTGAAATGAGGCAGTGAAGGAAGATATAAGTTTGTGTCATCTGCATAGAATATTGTAAGTATAGTAACACGTGGTAGCATGAAGAGCCTTAATTTAGAGAAAGAAAAAAGTGCAGGAGAGATGACTGAGCCTTAATGTATACCTGAGATGATTGAACGATCTGAGATCATACAGTCCTCCTGTTAACACATACACACACACACACACACACACACACATAAACACACACTGCAATGGGGCAGTCTAGCAGAAAGGTCTTATTTCTGGGGTAAAATCATCAATGACACTCATTATTAGGAAGCATTGCAAAAGATTTCTCATGTCAGATATGTTCAAAGGCCTTGTCACACTTCAAATGTTACTAATAAAACAAAAAAGACAGAAGAAAATTTGTGCTAGACAAAAGCAAAGTGGTTTGCAGTAGATTTAACTCAGCAGAAGAACTTTGGTAATCGTCTTTGAAATAGTGAATCGTATTCAACTGCATTTTTTATATTCAAAATAAATCTGCGAGTTCTCTGAGTTGCTAGCCTGTATTTACTATCATTGATAGAAATGGCCTCATGACAAGTTAAAAACTGATCATTATTCACATTGGTTGTTATATTTTAAAAATATCTTTTGTTGGTAGCAGACATCTGGTTCCTGATTGCATTAAAACTATTTAGTATGTATATCACAAAAGTAAAATAATATAGCTTGAAACTGAACTTTTACACTCTTTGTACACTCAATGTATTTAAGATGTTTCAAGTTTGTTTTTTTTTTAATTGTACTTTCAGTATAATAGAAGAAAAAGGAAAACAGACAATTCCTTTTAAATTTGTTAATAAATTTCCCAGGAACTTTTAATAACCAAGTAATAAATTTATTCAGCACATTTAAAAAATAATAATTTCTACAATGTTTATACATCTCCTAGGAATACGACAACTGCTGCATTATCATTGACCTTCTGCGGTTTCTCAAACACACAAGCCAAACTCTAATATGCTCACTTCAGATTTTTAATCTATATTGTTGCTCACAGTTCACCAGTAAATCCTCTCTAAGAATTAAATAAGTAGGATTGATGCTGTTTGTCATGACTCACAGACTGCAGTTTGCTGGCATTTATTAAGTTGCTGCTGGTTAAAGTTATAAACATTTTTCTGTTCTTGACATACATCATCCTCATCACCACCCTCAACAGCAACTGCATCGCCATCACCACCAACACCACCACCACTATCAACATTACCCTCATTACAACAACAATGGCCACCACCGTTATCATTACCACTGTCGCCCATAACCAATAATGCCTTTTCCTATAAACTGTATTTTAACTATTGTCCATATGTAACATTGATCAGCTGTATCTGTTCTCAACTGATGCCCAAGATTCGTTGACCTTATTGAATCTTAATGTATTTGCAGCATTGGCCTTCTCTTCGCCTTGCATATTTTTCTCTTGTTACACAGATTAATACTTCAAGACCTACACTAATTGTTTCCATGCAAATCACTCAATGCAATCTTTTAATTCCAATGAACAGTTTGTAATTTTATCACAAACAGTCATTGTTAATCTATTTTTTATTAGCCAGTAAAACTGGTAAAACTGTTAATCTACTGCTGGTATGTAAATCAATCTAATGTGCAAAGGAAAATAGGACCAATTTTTGAAATGAAGTTTGCAAAGATCTAAAATTGTACCCAATTTTTTGGATTTTAGAGAGAGAGAGGTGGGGAGAGTGTGTTTGTTTGGTTTATTAATGTGTTAAAAAAGTATAGAAAATATTTACTGGAAAAGGACATACTAAAGATGTCTCTTTTATCTCTTTTATCTCACTTACTTGTTTCAGTCATTTGGCTGTGGCCATGCTGGAGCACTGCCTTTAGTCGAGCAAATCGACCCCAGGACTTATTCTTTGTAAGCCTAGTACTTATTCTATCAGTCTCTTTTGCTGAACCGCTAAGTTATGGGGGATGTAAACACACCAGCATCGGTTGTCAAGCGATGTTGGTGGGGGCACAAACACAGACACACAAACACACACACACACACACATACATACATACATACATAAATACATACATACATACATACATACATACATACATACATACATACATACATACATATATATATATATATATATATATATATATATATATATATATATATATGACAGGCTTGTTTTACTTTAGCTTAAACCGTTTAACATTAGGTTTAAAATCAGCCATATCCAGCCCAAATATGTTTACCTGTTTTATCTTCAAAGCAACCGAATCCAATATCTCACACCAACCCCACAATGTCATTCTAAAAGTAAGCAATCACATTATTGAAATTTCTAAGTTACAAGTTAATTTATGATTAATTCAAAAATATGTGAATATGTAAGCATTACATTTGACAAAGTAAGCTGAATGCTAAAGGGTTAAAGTTGACAGGGACTTTATTTCTATGATGTGGCTGTGTGGTAAGGAACTTGCTTCCCAACACATGGTTCCGGGTCCAGTCCCAATGCATGGTACCTTGGGCAAGTGTCTGTTAAAATAGCTTCAGGTCGACCAAAGTCTTGTGAGTGGATTTGGTAGACGGAAACTGAAAGAAGCCCACTGTATATATATGTGTGTGTGTGTCTGTGTATCTGAGTTTGTCCCCCCATCATCGCTTGACAACTGATGTTGGTGTGTTTATATCCCTATAACTTAGAGGTTCAGCAAAAGAGACCGATAGAATAAGTACTAAGCTTACAAAGAATAAGCCCTGGGGTTGATTTCTTCGACTAAAGGCGGTGCTCCAGCATGGCCACAGTCAAATGACTGAACCAAATAAAGGAATAAAAGAATAAACCAACTGAACCAAGTATCAGGAAAGAACACCCCAGGGCAGCTCTTACCACAGGTTACAAGATAGGCATCTTTGTAAGATGAAACTTTTGTTACTGTTGTTGTGTGTCTCACAAATCGGCTTTGATGAAGCAGAGACATATTCAAAAGTGTTCCAGCTGTGACTATCATAACTTTATATCGGATGTGGCTTTATGTTAGGTGATGAGAGGTTAAAGTATGATAGTAGAACAGTGGAGCAAGTGTCATGCTGCAAGGGAGATACATGGTTACCTCATTTGAAAAAGAGAGCAAATAGTGGCAAAGGCATGTCAGAGCATATCCAGTGGTTTATATACTATTATATTCATATAATGTATTTTTCTTAGTTCAAGATGGTAGGGTGTGGTTTGAAGGACATTTGGTAGGTATTTCTAGAAGGTCAGCTAACTACATAGTAGCTTCTTTTCTGGATTATTCTAAGATGGTTTCTTTTTAAGAAATTAATATTAATACAAATCTATATATTTCTTCCTCTAAAATTCAGTGTTCATACTTGCTAGTTCACCTGTAGTCAATAGTTTGGCAAGCCATAAGAGTTCAGTGATGCTGACTTGCATTTGTTACATCATATAAAGGCAACTTTTCAGTGGTTTCACACACACACACACACACACAAAATCTCTAGTAGGTTATTAGGCTTGTTACATACCAGTAGCTGAAATATTTTATCAACAAAATCGATTTTGAATTTATAATTTTTTTTTTATTTTACCTCTGAAATTCAGTATATAAATACACATCCTCTGCAGTTCTCTACTTTCCCCCTCCCCACACTCCCCCCATGCCCACATTCAAAGATAAACTTTTGTAGATTACAAGAATCATGGCATACCAATAGTTGAAATATTTTATCAACAGCATTGATTTTGTATATAGAATTCTTTTTTTTTTTTCCTTTT
>NC_068994.1:36958063-36959887 GCF_001194135.2 Octopus bimaculoides | reverse complement strand
AAAATCTCTAGTAGGTTATTAGGCTTGTTACATACCAGTAGCTGAAATATTTTATCAACAGCATTGATTTTGTATATAGAATTCTTTTTTTTTTTCCTTTTCTTTACACCATCCCACCCCACCCCACCCCATCCTCTTGAAATTAAGAGGAACCTCCATGTAATAAGCAAATGTCATAGAGTAGATGTCTTAATTAACACAGAACTTAGTCTTCTCTATTACTGAGAAAAGCATTCATCCAAAAAGCACTCACCCAAAACGCTTTCAATAATCACTAAATTTATTGACCAACCCATGCCAGCCTGAGAAAAATGGACATTAAAACGAAAACTGTGAGGGTGAATAAATCATTAGTTTATAGCTCTGTTTTGCTACTGCAGTGACTGCTTGCTAATGTTACTGAGATTTGATATACAATTGTATCTCTTTTCAAAATATAACATAGAGCCTGAGCTTCTCCTTCGTCTCTCCTTCTCTCTCTTTCTCTCCCTCTCTCACTCCTCTCATATTTCTATGTTGTTGTCAGCTGTTATTTGAAATGAGTTTATCAAAAAAAAAAAAAAAAAAAAAAAAAAAAGAAAGAAAAATTGTGGGGAGATATGAATTCAATAACTAAGTCCAACCAGATAATGTTCTCTTCAATAACATGTGTTTAATATTGCTGTCTAGAATTATTACATTTTGAGCAAGACAGGCCTGATATATTGGCTTTAGTTGGCATAGGCGATTCCAATGTATGCTCATTTTACAGCATACATTTATTGTAGCTGTGTTGTTATAACATTGATATCGGAGAGCTGTATTGTAATATTTCATTTCATGAATTCAGATATAAAATTTCTCTTTTAAATAATTTTATATACATTTCAGGGGTGTTTTATAATATAAGACAAATTTGTACTAATACAGTTCTATATTTAAGAGATGAGGAATTATTTACATTATTTACATTATCTACATTTGACGGATATTCGTCCTCATCTTGTTTGTTGTTAACACAACAAGACACCTGACGAAGGCTGGAGGGTATATCAGCCGAAACGTTGTGTTAACAACAAACAAGATGAGGACGAATATCCGTCAAATGTAGATAATGTAAATAATGTAAATTTGTACTATACTAAAACTAAATTTCCGTTATCCACTCTGTCATTAAATAAATTTCTTTTTCTGTAAAATACAACATAGATGTACATTTCAGGTTTTATTCACTATGCTCGATATATTTGTCTTTTTTATTTATTTACTAGTTTTTGAAATTTTTTTATACAGATGTAGTCTTACATGTTAGCTACAAAATTCACATTCATTTATTATGAAAAAATTAATAATAAAAAAGTTAAAAGCCTTTGACATTTTTGCTAATTTCAGCCAATCAGATGCCTCCATTATCAACATATTCAAAATCGCAATTTCCACGTGGAAAATTTTAAAAATGAATTAGGCACAGTATGTGGTGGGGAGTGTATTTTTATATATATATATATACATGTACACATATATATATATATATATATATACATACATGTACACACATACACATCTATATATACATACATATACACACATACACATCTATATATACATACATATACACACATACACATATATATATATATATATACATATACACACATACACATATATATATATATATACATATACACACATACACATATATATATATATATATACATATACACACATACACATATATATATATATACATATACACACATACACATATATATATATATACATATACACACATACACATATATATATATATATACATATACACACATACACATATATATATATATA
>NC_068994.1:36951737-36958033 GCF_001194135.2 Octopus bimaculoides | reverse complement strand
CACACACATATATATATATATATATATATACATACATATATATATATATATTTATATATATATATATATATATATATACATGTGTACACACATATATATACTTATGTATACATATATTCATACATATGTATATGTATAATATTGTATATGCATACTTTAAACAGTTTCCATTTGAGTATTAGCTACAAAAGTGCTGATCAAGTCAGCTAGATAATTTTTAAACCCTTCAGCATTTCTTTAGCAAATTATGTTACACAGATGAATAACATAAATTTTAAATGTCAATTGGAACTGAATTTTTCTTTATTTGCATAGAACCCACCATCTATGGACAAGTTATGTAGAAAGAAACACAAGAGAAAAAAAAATTACATAAAAATATTTAAAAAACTTACTGTTATCAGTTTACTCATATTTCAACACCATAAACGATGGCTTTGCATGTTTGACATGGCTGACTTCAATTTCGGTTAAAAAAAGATTATATGTTTACTTTCTTCAACAATTAAATTGAATTTAGTTTCTACATGATGGAGCTATATATATAGATGTGAAAAGTGAAAAAAGAAAGAAAGCCTTTTTTTTTTTTTTCATTTACACTCTTCCAAAAAGTGTAGATATGATTGAAGCAAATCTTAAATAAATAACACAAGACCTTGTTCTCATGCTTCTAAGGCAATTAATACTTTATCTACTAAATTGGAACAAGAGACTTTAGAAATCTACCTGCATAAATGAACACACACACATAAAAGATTCCATACATTACAAAAATTACATAGACATACACATGCATCTTTTGTCAAGGAATGTTTCCAATGTATTTAAATAGACACTCCTTGAATTCACCAAAGCCTTTCTTTACATCTTTTCAACCTCATCACACATACCTACATAGCCACACATCTCTCAGTCTTCTATTCTATTATTTTGTCTTCTTCTTGCTTTTCCTTTCATTCAGTTTCCTTTTTACTCTGCATCTTATATCATCCCCTGATTCTCTTCTTTGATTCTATTTTTTTACATATATTTTTACCTTTATTTCAGTTATTCTATTTAGTCTTTTATTCTTTTGGCATCATTTTATGCATTATTTATTCTTTTCTATACTGAACAGCATAGCAAAAGAAAAACTTTGTCAGTCTCAGGGATGAGCTGAGAATAACATTACATTACACTACAACTGGAAACCTTTAATTACTAAAGGAAATCTTTAATTATGAGTCAGAGATCATTTTAAGAAGTCTTTCATTTACCAAACCTAACATATAAAGAATCACAATATTTATCTTTTAAGATGACAAAATATAGCTTTATATTATCTTTAAGTCTATAAAAGTGGAATTCATCTAGTTATTTAGCCTGGACCACAGAGAAGCAAGGAAGTAGTGGCCAGGTACCTTTTCAGAAGAAAAGAATAAAAAAAACAGAAACAGATTTTGAGAGGGCTCTTCCTCACTTTTAGGGCCTGAATGCAGTATTGTTCCAAAATGCAAATTTCTCACAGAGGCCCAGCTGGTACATTGAGGGCTGTGTGTGACCCAAATAATATATACTCTTTTTTCAGTCATTGGAATGCAGCCAATGTTGGTGTGTTTACGTCCCCACAACTTAGCAGTTCAGCAAAAGAGACTGATAGAATAAGTACTAGGCTTACAAAGAATAAGTCCTGGAGTCGATTTGCTCGACTAAATGCGGTGCTCCAGCATGGCCGCAGTCAAATGACTGAAACAAGTAAAAGAGTAAAAGAGTGCAAAACAATGAGTGGAAAAAAAATCCTAATGGATTCCTTAGAAAATAGGCATTGCTTTTTAAGATGAACTAGAGACATGAAGAGAATCAGCAGTAATTAAGTGAAGGCTTGATGATAAATAGTAAAGTCGTCTTTGCTAGAAGTTATACTTAATTTTATGATAGAAATAATGAATTTATAGTATAGTGTGCTCAGGTGCATGGCAACTCATCAGAAAAAGTAACTAAAACTGCATGAACAGAAAATAGAATATGCACAGGAAGGGAACTGAGAATAAATACATTGGAAACATTCCTTGACAAAAGATGCATGCGTATGTCTAAGTAATCTTTGTAATGTATGGATTCTTTTGTGTGTGTGTGTGTGTGTGTGAGTGTGTGTGCGTGCGTGCGTGCGGGCGCAGGTAGATTTCTAAAGTCTCTTGTTCTAATTTAGTAGATAAAGTAATAATTGCCTTAGAAGCAAGAGAACAAGGTCTTGTGTTATTTATTTAAGATTTGCTTCAATCATAATTATATTCTTGGAAGAGTGTAAATAAAAAAAATAAAAAAAATAAAAACTTCCTATCTCTTCCACTTTTCATGTGTATAGCTCTATCATGTAGAAACTAAATTTAATTTAATTTTTGAAGGTGGGCAGAAAGAAAAACTGCTACAACTTATTTTGTAGATCAGGGATATACATGATTCTTCAACAACTTATTCTGTTTGGGAGCTGATTTCTCTACTCCTTTCTTGCTATATACATGTTGCTTTAGTCTTAGCCTAACTATGAACTGTACTGAAAACTATAGGTTGCTTAGACCAGCTGGCTAATAATAGTAAATAGTAGATCCTGTTCCCTATGTGACATATTTCAAAGTGGAAATAAAATGATTCAGGGTTGACAGCAAGGAAAAGGAATTTAAAGAACCAATATTTCTACTTGTAACAAAGGATTTCTCCCTTCATACAGAACAGAGGATATATGAAGCATATGTAACGTGTTTAATTCTATTTGATAAGGAAGCGTGAGCCATGAATGCAGTAGATCTCCAGTGATGAGGGAGAAATAAATTGCATATGGTCTATTGAATATGAAATAGTATACAAAGAAAGCAATTTGTATTCAAAGACATTACACAATGTATACAGAAGACCTGACTGCATAGTTATAGATGTGTAATATATTTAAATGATGCAGGTTAAGTGAAACATGTAAATTGAAGGTGCATTATGACCTCAACAGAAGCAAACTGAAGGGATGTAATCCCAAAACATTTTGCCACACAGAAAAGCAATGCTAAAATCAAAAGGATAAGAGAAATGTTATACACATAGTACTTACTTTTGGAATTTATGATTTACAAGTTTATATCTTGATAAGAATTTATAGCAGAATGACTTCCCCCAAGCAAGTGGATGAATACACCTGGAAGCTAAATTGTGTCGGTAAGAGTCAGTAACCCCTAGTTTTCTTTGCCTGTTACCATCATATTTGCTTCAATCCTTTGGGCTATTCTGTTATCAGCAAATAAACATTAGTGAGTCATCTAAGATTGCTTTACTTTGCAACTAATTTTTATTTCTTTTCTTCCTCTTTCTTAATGAGTTCTTGATCAATGGGCAATAGTTAACAAATTATATCATGCAATCAAGAATTACCTATACAAGTGATCTACCTAACCTATGTTAGTATGGGTAAAAAAAAAAACTGGTTCTACAAACATTTACAAGAACTTAATTGTAACTTTCAGTTGAGCATTTTGGGATTGTTAATTGTAACTTACAGGTGAGCATTTCATAAATGTGCATTTGTGACAATAATTTTACTTCAGTTTTGCGGTTCGTGTTTCACCCTACACTTTCATAAATAGAAGTTATGACTGAAACAAGTTAAAATATATCTTAAAATTGTCTGATATTTCTCTTATAGGATAATAATACAATGTTTAAAAATGTCATTGTTCTGCATAACACATGAAAGTTTTGTGTTCAAACTCATCCTATGGATATATTGAGTTTAAATAGGAATAGGACAGTTAAAAGTAATTGGAGTTTGGATTAATCAAAGGTTTGTCGAAAATATTTAATTTTTTTTAAAATGGCATAAATGATAAAGAATTCTATTCAGTAAAATTTGCATGTTTGCTGAACTATTTTACTTTCTTTCCCCTCCTATATTCTTAGCTTTGGTTTTTGTCACTTCTATTTCATATTCAGAAATCTCAAAGTAATATTATGATATACATTACTCTCTGTAAAATGATTAAAAAAACAGAGCAGACAATCAATGTTGGGTCAAGAGATTGTCTTGATGAAGATATGATAATTTCTCTTGTATGGTTGCTATTATGAAATGCACTCAGTACACTCTAATAAAGTGGTTGGCATTAGGAAGGGCTTTCATCTGCAGAAACTATACCCTATGGAGGTGGTGCCTGAGGACTCTATCCCTATGATCCTCTCAGGAGTAGTGAGTAGTGAAGATGGAGGGATAGACTTATATCAGAGAAGCAGATTCAGCACAGCAGTAATATAGTGAGTACCCTGTAACAATAATCACCTTATGTCACTGGTCCTTCAACTCCTCATCATCTTTGATCAACATTTATTTTCCATATTGCCATGGGCTGCTAGATTGACAGGTTCTAATGAGCTGCAGGACAATGTTAAGCACCAATGTCAGCTTTGACATAGTTTCTACAGTTAGGAAGGGCATCCAGCTGCAGTAAACATACTGAAGTACAGTTCTTAAATGAGCTATAATTCTAAACTCTAAAAGTTATATTCAGGATCTTGAAAGCTGGTAGCAAATCTGCTTTTATCGTTCTTAGTTCAAAACAAAATATTATAATGTAGAACTAAAAAGGTTCGACAAAAAATGTAAATAAATAAAATTTAGAGAAAGTTTACAGAAATGTGTAATGCATAAATACATTACACAACCATAATAATAATAATAATAATAATAATAATATTAGATGTATGTTTATGTGTATTCACTAGCATGTGTACACATGTTCATTGTATTGATATCTATATATATTCATATACACACATGCATTCCTATATACGTACAGACATATATCATTTGCACATATACATGTACACATATATATGCAGTCAAAGATATATATATATATATATATATATATATATATATATATATATGTATGTCTATGCACACAGTGAGTGTACTGACATGTATACATGTATCTGTTGGTATACATATATATAATATACATGCATAGTATACATTTATCCAAATATATTATAGTTGCACACAAATAATTATGCTCATATCTGTATGCATAAGCATATATAGGAGTTTATAATTCTTTATGCAGAAGGGGTAAATGTGCATATGCATGTGCCTGTATATTGCAATTTTCATACACAAGTGCGCCCCCCCCACTCCCCCCCACACACACATGCACAAATGTATAACACACATGCAAATACATATCAACACACACATGCATGCACAAACACACATACACATGCATACATTGATGAGTCTATGTAGATGAAAGAATAACTCTGACATTACATCCTCTCACACACACACACACACACACACACATGCATACAGATTCACATGCATATATAAAGTATGGTTGGATATATTGTGCATATAGGATAATAGACTGTCAACTTTTATCTTACTTTGAAATATCTTGCTTTTGCTAATGGTAGTAAATATGGTTTCTACCTCAGTAGATCCGTTGCTAATCTTCTGTTCCGCATTATTCCATAGTAATCCTTATCTAGCTAGATCAGCTGCTAATCTTCTATCCAGCATCATGCTAGAGTAATCTTCTTCAATGGAATGTTGTAATAAAAGCAAAGCTACTGCACCTAGACTTACACTGAGATGGTTAACTAAGTATGGCACTGTGGCATTTTATAATTCTTATGTGACACAAACATAAATAATCCCATGCCATTCCACAAAATCTTTCTTCCTGAAAGTTCCAGAAAACTAATTTGCCAGGTACTCTGACAATAAATTGTGTTCCTAAATTGTACAGTCCTTACCTACACCCTCACCTCTGCTTTAAATACTTTGTTTAATGCTACCACACTTCACAACTGGCCTATTTTTTTTTCTAACTAATGCATCTCAGGAAACTCGCTATGAATTATGCTTCTAATATCTAGAGTTCATTTAACAAGACATGAAGTGGGATATTGAAAGGAAGAAGTGTTATTGTTTGAACTGTAAACAATATATAACTGGTTTAGTGAAGTTGTGTGGTCTTGTGGCTTGTGTTCGGTTTATGATTGTTAGCATATAAATTTGATTTTCAAATCAAGCGCCGCTGTTTGAATGTTGGTGATATGGTACAGCCAACTGGGCACTGAATCTGTTTTGGTGATTGGAGGCAAATACACATGTGTGCACAAGCACAGAAATAAATTCATACACAAAAATTAAGAGAGAGAGAGAGAGAGAGAGAGAGGCCTTACAATTTATTAATTGAACGTAACTGACATGCATCTTTTCCCTCTCCTCATTCATACTGTGGGACTGAACCCGGAACCATGTGATTGGGAAGTAA
>NC_068994.1:36948284-36951727 GCF_001194135.2 Octopus bimaculoides | reverse complement strand
GAGAGAGAGAGAGAGAGAGAGAGAGAGAGAGGCCTTACAATTTATTAATTGAACGTAACTGACATGCATCTTTTCCCTCTCCTCATTCATACTGTGGGACTGAACCCGGAACCATGTGATTGGGAAGTAAGCTTCTTACCACACAGCCACACCTACACCTTGCACACATAAACAGTGAGAGAGGGGGCAGAGAAAGAGAGAAAGAAACATTAAAATGAGAAAAACATTAAAACATTCAATGTCAGATAAGTTCACTGAACCAATGGTGCCAAAATGGCTGTGCCAAAACCATCTTGTACCCCTTCGGTGGCATGTTGCATGACTGAAGAAGGTACTTCACTGCATCATGTTTATCCTGTTCACTCAGCTGAAAATGAGCACCAGTGGTAGCTGGAGATAGCGTTAAACCTGTAATGAACTGTTGTTTCATCCAGGGCAGAATATAGTCCTCTCAACTTCTTCAATGCCTCAGACACCCAAATAAGCTCTGACCTCTTAAGGTGGGATGCTCAAAACATATTGTATATGAACGATGTGTATTTCATTATCTGTTGATAGAAAGTTTATTTACAGTCATCACCATCATTATTATCATCAGATTATCATTGGATAAATCAATGGTGTGGAGAAGAAAGACTTGCAGGCATGGACAACTGCTAGTCATCTTTTAGAAATCTAGCCCAAACCTCTGCATATACACAGCCAGATGCATGGTCAAATTGGAATGGAGCTGCTAATTCAACTGACCATGTAGACGCTCCTTCATTGGTTCATTAAAATCAAACAATCTTCTCAAATAACAAAATCATTTTTCCTATTTTCTTGTCACAACTTATGAATCTCAGCATAGCCACAACACACTTGCTGCAACCAGTAAAACAGGGCCAACATTATAATGCACAAATAAAACATTTTCTTTTTTCCACAAATTTTCATAATTTTTTTTATCTATCAAATTTGTATAACCGCAAGCATGGCTGGGTGGTTAAGAAGCTTGGTTTGCAACCATATAGTTTTGGGTTCAGTTTCATTGCACAACATAAGCACCAACCAAAACCCTAACTCTGCACCAACCAATGAATTTGTTAGAGAGAAACTGTGAAAACCTCTGAGTGTGTGTGTGTGTGTGTGTGTGTGTGTGTGTGTGTGTGTGTGTGTGTGTGTGTATGTGTGTGTGTGTGTGCGAGTGTGTGTGTATGTGTGTGTTTGCAAAGGTGTTTGCATCTGTCACTACCATCATTTAACAACCCTTCGAGATGATGCCCCAGTACGGCTGCAGTCCGTCAACTAAAACAAGTAAAAGATGAAAATAATAAATGAAGTTTTGAAAAACTTTATTCTCCATTTTAATTAAGGTTATTTATACATCATACACGATCATATGTCTGATAGTCAATAAATTGTAATTTTAATTGACTAATTTTGATTCTTATCCAAAATTATTGATCCATATTTACAATAATCAATAGGAAATTTTTATTTCTTCTCATTCAAGGAATCTGAAATTTCATTCCCATCCTGAAAAAGGCAACACAAAATCTACAGCAAAACCTCAGAGATACCTCAACATCATAAATCATGACAGGAATCAAATATGCTTTGAAAAAAATATTAGGAACTAATTTCACGAATTTGGCATAAACCGAAAAATTTCAAGAGAAGGAGTTATTTAATTACATCGACCTTAGTACTCAACTGGTCTTATTTTATCAACTCCAAAAGGACAAAAACCAAAATCAACCTCAGAAGAATTTGAACTCCACAAACAGCAGGAAGAAATGATGTTAAGTATTTTGTCTGATGCCCTAATGACTCTGCCAGATCATCACCATAATTCATATCATAAATATTAAACAGAGAAGAATAAATACAACTACACTTAGCATTCTTTTGTAGGGGTTTTGTTGATTTTTCAGAGAGAAGGGCAATTTTTATTCTAATAAATATTTTATTACCATTATCCAAAGAAAACTTCACTTAACCCCTACTCCACAAATAGTATAAGAAAACATTCCCACAAAAAACACCAGTGATATCTTTCATTGGCCACTCTGGCTTGAAAGATTCATTTCCCAGCCACATTGACTTCAAGGTTCACTTATTACACAAGAGTCTTGGACTAGCTGTAAAGGAGGAATAAGATGTGACCAGAAGGTTATCAAAAGCTGCTGAGAAAGCAAGCCATTACACATGGTTCAAGGGAAAGGATGAGTGGTGTGGCAAGAACAGACTCTGAAAATGGTAGAAACAGATGGCCAAGAGTTGTAACTTCTGTCTCAACAAAGCTCATGCTGTTATGTGAAAGTTTTGTCGCAATTCGTGGCCCCAGGCAGTTCTGGTATCATGGTGGAAAGAGTTGAAATGTCTATAGTACTGCTTCTCTGCCAGATGAAACATTAACTCCTGCATTTGGAGACAGAGTACAGCAGCACCTTCAGCACACAAGTATTTACCTTAGAAGAAGAGCAACTGTCAGAGAACAAAGAACCAAGAATACCAGAGGTCACATCACTGACTGCCACAAAAAAGAATCTGAAAATCAAGGACTTTCCCTTAGTTGGCTTCTGTTCCTTATGAATTGCAACAATGTCTTAATATCTCGGAGAAAAGAATTAACTTCAAAATATAATGATCTGTTTCTCATGTCAACCCAGTTTAAGCATGAATTGTATTTGATAAAAAAAATTAAGCGTAATGAAATGAATTTTGTGGGCGTGTTTGACTCAGTTTTCTTTAATTATGTTTGTAAAGTTCATTACAGGCTATAGTCATATTTTATAAGCAAATACTCTGTCTAATTCTAAACTCCTTTATTAGATTAATTGCACTTCTTCCAAAGTAACTAAATTAGTTGTGAACATTTACCAGTTTATCATATAAGTTTCTAAATTTAACACATTTAGTTTCCACACTTAACTGACTGTACCTAACTTTAGTAGTATGATAGAAAATTTTGCCTTTTCTGCATTGGATTAAAATATTTCAGATGCTATATATTTTGCATGTGTATTTATGTGTGTACACAAGTCTATTTGGCACTATGTACTTCATTGCTTGCTTAGTGGTGTTGCTTACAGATAGTTTGACATGAAATCTAGAATTTCAACGGAAGATATACAGGTGTATTTTGACAGTAGAATATATACAAGTCTGTATGAACCACATTAAGGATCTTACTGTAATTAACAACATTAATGTGTATTGTGAGGTAATAATGTCACTAGTGACTTTGCATAGAGAACCAAAGTGATTAAACTGATCTCGTAAAGAGAATCCATACATGTAGGCACTATCATGGGTGTGTGCTAAGAAGCTTGCTTCCCAACCACATAGTTCCAGATTCAGTAGCATCTTGGGCAAGTGTCTTCTACTATAGCCTCAGGGTGATCAAAGCCATGTGAGTGATTTGGGTGACAGAAACTGATAGAAGCCTGTCATAAATA
>NC_068994.1:36942718-36947881 GCF_001194135.2 Octopus bimaculoides | reverse complement strand
TATATATATATATATATATATATATATATATATATATATATATATGTATGCATGCATGTATGTATATATTTGTGTGTCTGTGTTTGTCCCCCACCATCGCTTGATAACTGATGTTGGTGTGTTTACATCCCCATAACTTTGTGGTTTGGCAAAAGAGACTGATAGAATAAGTCCTGGGGTCGATTTGTTTGACTAGAGGTGGTGCTCTAGCATGGCTGCAGTCAAATGACTGAAACAAGTAAAAGAATAAAATAATACACATTCTGATTTTACCATTTTCTTTCATGCAATACAAGTTCACCTGTTACAACTACTTAATGTTGAATGGGCCAAGAAGGAAAGGGGTCAGGACTTTGTGTGGTAATTTGACCTGTTAGAAATAGCAGTGAAATATCCTTCAGGTCACATCCTTGTAACCTTACATAAAGTAAAAACACAGTGGTTAATTTAGTTCACATAGTTTACAAACTTAAAAAAAAAGATGAGATGGTTATGGCTGGAATGCTTTTGATCATAGGTTTGCATGATCGGAACTAACCTGGGGTTAATGCAACAACTTAATATTTGATGTACAGTGACAATTCTTTCATAATCATGCAATACCTGGTTTAGTTTCCCTTATAGTAATATTGTGATATTGGAACTGTAACAAAAGTAAACACTAGAGAATAATGTTTAAGTTTCTAGACGTATAATTTGTTGGGGAATATGGAGGAGTTATGATGTGTTTTACCACATTTCATTTCTCTCTCTCTCTCTCTCTCTCTCTCACATATACACACACAGACATACATGTTTCAATAACTATTGTCTTTGGTCATTATCAGATGCCTTTTGTCTTTCAGCACCTGAATATTTTTGACTCGGCTGCAATCCATTTCTAACACAGGATCTCACAGGATCAAAGAACCTTGTGCAATATGATAATATTAATACAGTCCTTAAGCACAAATGCTTGGCAAATCTGTTTATATTTAAACTAATGTTAGTAATAACAACCATATTGTTATTCAGACACTTTTATGTTATGCTGTTTGAAATGTTAGGGTTCATATTGTTTACATCTTTGTAAAGCATTTTACAATTCAGGATGGCATTAGGAATGCAATTATCTAATTTGTTAATCTCTCAGGTTGATTTACTTCAGATGAGATATCCATATTGCTTCTGAGCAATATTTTCAATGTTCTCTACTGCAATCATGCATTGAAAGAAGACTTTAGTCTATACCTGATGCTTCTAAGCTAATACCTTGTTCATGTCATGTGGTCATATGTAACTGTATAGAAAACAGGGCAACAGAAGATATTTGTGATACATGTTTATTAATAACAACAGAATGCAATTAGAAAAATAAAACATGAGGATACTATACTGAGAAATAGAAATTAATCTTGGAAAACAATTAAACAAAGTTGTAACCATTTGTCATGTAATAATAGACTACAAGATAGGAAGAAATACAAGTGAGTCAGTTCATGCTTGTCTGTGCAAGATGTGTGTCACTAATGATAGTGGATCATTGAAGTTATTGAATTTTGTAGCTGAGTTGCCAAATTTTCCTGTGACTAGTTAGCTTAAGTTGTGTCATGACAAGTGACTAATTATATCACCATGGTCTGTCTAAGAAAAGGTGCCAAAGACAAAATCCTTAATGACATTCCAATATGTTGTTTATCTAAATTTGTTAAGGTTGTTTACAAGATTCTAACAAGTTAAGCATCTGCTGCAGCAATTGTGTTTTCACTGGTCAGCCCAGTCACAGATAAAAACAAGTACTTAATGTGCTTAATGCATCTACCAGGGACTTGAATGGTTAGTTGCTTGCTAACATCATCAATCTCAAACAAAATCCTGTTTTGATGTTTCCAGTTATTTTTACAGCAGAACATAATGATTTGGGTTCAATTCTTAGGCAGTGAGTTGATGTTTTGGACTCTGCCTATATTGCTGCTACAGTCTCTAACTACAAATGTGTGTTTGGAACAAAGGAAGATTACCTAGCTGAAAGAATTTGATTGATGCAACCAAACCAATTCAGAAATATTTCCACACAGAAGTATGATTTTGTTGAATAGCTATGATTCTGCTATAATGTCTTATATAAAAAAAAAATCACTTTGGTTAAGAAAGGAAGGCTTGAAACTTAAAAGTTTTAAGACTATGAGAAATGTGAGTTTTTCATAATTCTACCTCTCCAAAGGCTAACAAGATGAAGTGAAGTAATAACAATAAAAAGTCAGAATGGGTTGTAATCTGGTTTTATTGCGAATTTAACTTGTAATCTATAGCACCTAGCATGTATATAAAACTAACAGTTGATAATATTGGTAAAAATGATTATTTGCATAACATGATTATGGATCTATTGAGAATATGGAAGGAACTCAAAAACTGTTATTATACACTTAACATTCAGTATTTGAAATTATAATGTAAGGATTAGAATTCAGTTTCATTCATCATTTTACATTAAGTTTTAAATAAAATAGAAATATGTAACATAATTTACAGAACATTTTTTTTTCCTGTTGGACAAATGTTTATGGCTTCTTCAATTTATGTGAAAGCCTTACTCAATTTATAAGATTAAATTTTAATTATACATATATATATTTTACATATTATATACTTATGTATGTATTTGTGTGTGTGTGTGTGTATGTGTGTGTGTGTGTGTTTTACATATATATATTTATATATATGTATTTATATATATACATATAGATGTATGTATTTATATTTATATATATATGTATATATATGTGTGTGTGTGTGTGTATGTGCGTATATATATATATATATGTATGTATGTATATATATACATACATATGGTAGTTTATATATTTACAATTATTTGAATTGTTAAAAGTTTATTTTAGTTTGTCTTATTTTTCAGTTGTTATACAAAATTTTGGGCTTCATAATTCAATATTTTGTTTGAGCTATTTTCATCTATTTATCATTATGTATTTGAAATCATCATCATCGTCACCATCATCATCATCATCATCATCATCATCATCATCATCAACAACATAGTTCATCAACAGTCAACGATTCCTGTCTGTATGAGATATCATGAGTCATATCAATAGTGTCAGAAGTTAGTCCCTCTTCTCCACTGGTTACTGTTTTTAGGAAAGTACAATAATGATAATATATCTATAACAATGATGATGATAATAATAGCAGTTTCAAATTTTGGCACAAGGCCAGTAATTTCAGGGGAGTAGCTAAGTCAATTATATTCACCCCAGTGCTCAACTGGTGCCTCTTTTGATTGACTCCAAAAGCATGAAATGCAAGTCAAGTCTCAGCAGAATTTGAACTCAGGACATAAATAGGGAAGAAAGGCTACTAAGCATTTTGCCCAGCATGGTAACAATTCTGCCAGCTTGTAGCCTTAAATGATGATAATAATAATAATGGTTTCAAATTCGGTAGAATTTGAACTCAGAATGTAGCAACGGGCGAAATACCATTAAGTATTTCGTCTGGCGCATTAACATAATAATAATAACATGTTAACAATCATAGTGATGGTGACGATTATGATGATGATGATGATGATGATGATGATGATGGGAAGGAGGTTATAGGTACTGAAACATAACTTCTCTAGTGACGCTTAGTGAACTCTTACTCTGATGAAACAATAGTGGCCTTGATGTAAAAAATACAAATCAACACATTTATAAAATATTCAGTGATCAATATCAAATTCTTTTGTAATCATGGACTAAAATGATTACCAGACTGTAATTTTAGACGCACATTCATACATACAACATATACATACATATGCACATATGTACATACAAGAAAAAGTGGATATCTATGGACAACTGCTTCAAAACCTCCAGCTTTTGTATCTAGACTATGAAGTCATATTCATACCAATAATAATTGGAGTACGAGGTTTTGTTAGTAAATGCTTTAAGGAGAATCTGGATAAACTGGGATTTTCAGAAAGAGAAATTGACCAGCTAATTCATACATTAGAAGTGCAATCTGTGAGAGGAACAGTAAAAATATGCAAGACATTTCTCAAATTTCAAATGTGAATTTATCTGTTAACTACATCTTTTTTGGAAACTAGCTCCCTCCTCAGTGGAAGATTTATAATAATTAAAAAATAGAAGAGATACATAAATACATACATACATACATATGTACGTATGTATGTATAATTTTTCTTTGAGTTTTAAGTTCTTTAGAGACTTCAAAGCAACAAAACTTTTTAAGTCAGGTGGGTTCCCAGTGTTTGTAAATATGGGGTTGAACACACCCAAGTGCGTATATTTGTGTGTATGGCTTGTGATTGTATCCCCACCATCGCTTGACAACTGATGTTGCTGTCTTACATCCCCATAACTTAGTGGTTCAGCCAAAGACACCTATAGAATAAGTACTTGGCTTACAAAGAATAAATCCTGGGGTTAATTTGTTCGACTAAAGGCAGTGCTCCAGCAAGGCCATAATTACATGACTGAAACAAGTAAACCAATAAAAACCATGCCATTTTAATCCTGAGCAATGCTGGGTATCTCTGCTAGTCTTTATTAATATTGCTTATAAACATATGTTGTATATGCATGCATGTATGTATGTATGTATGTATGTATGTATGTATATATGCATGCATGTATGTATGTATGTATCTATCTATACACATGCCAACACACATACACACACACACACACACACACACACACACATCATTAATCTGTTGTAGGAGTCATTAGAATCTAGATATTTTAACATTCATGACACTGGGAAATGGTCAAGTCCCACATATAAATAAACATATCATACATATATATGCCCACTTATGTAAGTGCATATATATACAAACGCACACACACACACGCACACACATATATAGACAGAGAGACTTAAGTATATTTTGCAATGGAAATGAAAGGTTCAATGGCTCACAGTGACCAGTAGTTTCATCCTGGGCTGGAATCCTCAAAGTATTAAAAACATTGATAAATTGATGTATTCATAAGGTGCAGGATTTTGCTTGGAGGAGTTGGATTTAGCTTGGATGTGTGTGATTTGGAGTAAGTTGACTTTTTTGTAGCAAGTTTCTATTTTTGCTTGTTTTTTGTGGACAAGAGAAGTCATGAAATAAATAGTTTTTTTTTTTTTTTTTTT
>NC_068994.1:36941057-36942708 GCF_001194135.2 Octopus bimaculoides | reverse complement strand
GGGCTGGAATCCTCAAAGTATTAAAAACATTGATAAATTGATGTATTCATAAGGTGCAGGATTTTGCTTGGAGGAGTTGGATTTAGCTTGGATGTGTGTGATTTGGAGTAAGTTGACTTTTTTGTAGCAAGTTTCTATTTTTGCTTGTTTTTTGTGGACAAGAGAAGTCATGAAATAAATAGTTTTTTTTTTTTTTTGTTGAGTCTTCCTTTTTTTTGTTTTGGCTTTTCCTTCCTGTATTTATCTAAGAATGGTAATTTGGTTATTTGCAGGAATAAGAAAAACCCTTTTATGTGAGATGGGATTTAAGATGTGGCTGAATGAACTTTTTTATGGCTTAAGTATTTTTCCTTTGAAGGTCAATTAGGGTTGCTGAGTGATGTATACAGGAGAGGCAAAGTGCTTAGGGAAGTAATTATTATTGAGAGAGGGATGTGAGGTAATGGGGGCACATGGTCAGACCAGAAGGCTGTACAGTAGAGAGGGTGTGTAGAAAAGTGGGTAAGGGTGGTAGTGGCTTCATACAGATAAATTTTAAGTCAAAGAATACACATATACAATCACACACACACACACACATACACACATAAACATATGTACAAACCTCATACGTACAGACACCAACACTGACAAACAGGCCAAATGACATATTTTGAGTAGATGGATGTAAATAGACAGCAAGAATGCACATACAAACATAGACACATACACACTTTAAGCTTTTGCAGTATCTGGGAAAGAATGGGGACCTTCGGCACTCAGCCATGGTAACTAGTATGATGACTGGTATAGCTCCCAGTATCAAAGTTTGGTGCTACTACTTCCAGAATCTTCCATATATAAATTCATACTCCCCTTCTTTACATAATGGAGCTGTGTCTTAGTGCTTTCAACCTAGGAGCATCTCAATGTTATACAGAGGTAATTTTCTTAATGTAAGGAACATTGGATTGCTTAAAGTTTTGCCATTAGCTTAATACTGTTTGGTGACTATAGTTGAGAGCAATAGTTCAGATGGCTGACAACAAATGTCGTCCAGAGAAGCAACATAGTTACTTGAACTCTCATTCAAAATTGTTGCAGAACTCATCTTAAAAGTTGTCCACAGATTGTCATCATTTTAGTAATATGTGCATGAATAAATCAGTATTCATATTAACCTAAAGGTCATGCACTGACCTTATTCTAGGAATGTAATCCTGCATTTGTGTTCCTTGATTATGGTAGGTCCTGGTCTCATAGCAGACTGCATGCAAGTTTATAAATATGTATATCACCATCATCGTTTAACATCCGTCTTCCATGCTAGCATGGGCTGGACAGTTGACTGGGGTCTTGGAAGCCAGAAGGCTGCACCAGGCTCCAGTCTGAACTGGCAGTGTTTCTACAACTGGATGCCCTTCCTAACACCAACCACTCCGTGAATGTAGTGGATGCTTTTTATGTGCCGTTGGCACAGGGGCCAGAGGAGGCTGGCAACGGCCACGATCAGTTAGTGCTTTTTATGTGCCACCAGCACAGAAGCCAGTCAAGGTGGCACAGGCATCAGCCATGTTTGGATGGTGCTTTTTACATGCCACCGGCACGGGTATCACAACTACAATTTCCATATATATACATATATATATATATATATATATATATATATATA
>NC_068994.1:36939223-36940193 GCF_001194135.2 Octopus bimaculoides | reverse complement strand
TATATATATGGAGAGAGAGAGAAAGAGATACACATACATATATGGATGTATATATGTGCATGAGAACAAGAGATTGGAAAAGTTTTGGCTATTATTTATTTACCATTACACATGTTTCATGTACTGATAGGAGTTACAAAATTGTACATACAGAAGAAACATGTGAGATATTTCTTATTAAAAATTCTTCAGACAGAAAATCAAATACATAATAATATTTGATTCTCTGTCTGAAGAATTTCAAACAGGAGATATCTTACATGTTTCTCCTACGTGTACAATTTTGTAACTCTTTCTTGCAAATGGAACATGTATAATGGTGAATAAATAATACCAAACATTTTTCCAATCTCCTGTTTTGATATATAATTACTTGGCAGAAAATATTTCTCAGAATTTCCAACTTCAATTCGTACCTCACACGAATATAACAGATCTGGAACACTGGAGTGTACTTCAACAGGACAGAGCTTGGATTTTAACACAATCAATATAAATGCACGCACACACACACACACACATTGTGAGGGAGATAGAGAGATAGATAGATAGATACATAGATAGATAGACAGAAAGATTAGATAGACAGACAGGCAGATAAGTATGTGTGTGCATTCATGTATATATGTATCTATATGTGGATAATTTTTAACATATATTCGAATGCATACACATACACATATGCAACTATGTGTGCATTTGTGCATACATACATTTGTACATGCATACATACAGACATGTAATCAAACAAACAAACAATAATACATAAAATATTTAATGTCATTTATTACCTATTTTACTGATGGATCATAATCTAATATCGTTTTCTTTGTGAAGTTTTATCTGAGTAATTTCTTATCTAATATTCAATAGCTATTGTTTTACTGTCCACTGCCCCCTTTTGCTTTCCATTACAGTGTACATATGTATTCATATACATACATATACAGACATATATATATATATATAT
>NC_068994.1:36934805-36938414 GCF_001194135.2 Octopus bimaculoides | reverse complement strand
TATATATATATATATGGGTGTGTGTGTGTAATCATATATATATTTATATGGGAGAATATACGAAAAAACAACAACAGACGAGGACAAGTGGTGTAAATAACAAAAGTATATATTAGTATGACGCTCGGGAATACGGAAAGTCTTTGACGTTTCGAGCTACGCTCTTCAACAGAAAGAATACGGAGACAAGGAGAAAAACACGGAGAAAAAAAATTGAATAGTGTTCAGTCAACGGTTTCAGTCATTTGATTTTGGCCATGCTGGTGCACCACCTTTGTATATACATTCACACACCTATATATACATGTATATACATGCACATACACACACACACACATATTATATATAAGTATATATGTGTGCTTATATATAATTCATTTCTTCATTGAATCTCTTGCGGTTGTGTCTCTCTTGTATAAAGAGAAATAATACCTTATGACTAATAATACTCAGTTATTTCTTCCACTTATTCATGTTTAATCAGTCTGCTCCCAAATGCTTGTATGATATAGCCAATACAACATTCTTATCCTTTGGATACTTAACTATAGCATTTAGTTTTTAACATCTCTTCAGTTTCCAGCTTCACACTTCTAAATCATGCATCTACTGACTAGCATGCTTTCACACCTAAGACTAAGATAGTTTTCTTTCTTTTTTTTTTTTGTAATTTTTCATTTTTGTCAATTTTTCCTTTGCACTCATCCAAGTTTCTTCTACCTACTTCAAATTTTATTCTTTCATTTGTCATTTGATTTTATTCTGATATTGTTACCTTTGAACATGTGCATGGTTGCGACAACCTACCCAACGTGTGTGTGTGTGTGTGCGTGTGTGTGCGTGTATATATACATACATATGTATGCATGTAATGTATGCATGTATGTCTGTCTATGTGTGTGTATAAGTCTTTATATATACATACACACATGCATATATGTATATATATATATATATATATATATATATATATATATATATATATATATATATATATATATATATATATATATATATATATATAGAGAGAGAGAGAGAGAGAGAGAGAGAGAGATATTATATACATACATATATATATATTATAGACAGATAGATAAATAGATAGGTATATCTATGTATTCATGTGTGTGTTTGTACCTTTGTATGCAAGTATGTATGTATGTATGTATACGCAAATGTGTGTGTGTGTGTGTGTGCATGCATATAATCTACAGTTTCACATATCAAAGTATCTTTTAAAAGTTCTTTATTCTAGGAATTGTTCTGCTAACTTTGATCAAACATTCTCCACCTACTGGGCTGTGTGTGTTGAAAGCCACAATACGATGCACACTGCGCTGCTGCTGCTGCTGCTGCTGCTGCTGCTGCTGCTGCTGTCACAACTGCTGCTGCTACAGACATTGCTGCTGCAGCACTCATTTATTTCAGTACAGAGCTGAGTATTTTATACCTTGCCCCTTTAAGTACAATTCCATGACGTGAACTGCTGTGTCCTTCCTTTCATATACTCCATTCTTGCCTTGCCTTCAGAAAAAGGACTTTCTTTGCAACTCTTCTGTTGCACGATTACTGAGTCACTCTGTTTCCTTTTCTCAGTCTCTGTTCCTCGTTCCCCGCTGTTTCTCATTTCTTCTACTCTGTCTCTCTTTCTCCAATCCCTGTCTTTTTCTGGTATAAGCATGAGTGCACTCATATATACACACACACAATATATATATTATTGTATACACTACATATATAGATGCAAGAATGGATGTATGGTTAAGAACCTTGCTTTGCAACCACCTAGTTTCAGGTTCAATCCCATTGCATGGTACATTGGATAAGTTTCTTCTGTACTCTCCCTGGGTCAACCAATGCCTTTTGACTGAATTTGGTAGATAGAAGTGGTGTGGAAGCCAGCTGCATGTGTGTGTATATACAGGGGTTGGACAGACTAATGGAAACACCTAGCATCCTAGCATCATAATTTTGAAATATTTTTAAAACCATCAAAGGCTTGTTTATTTTTTTATGTTTTTTTTTTACTTATTAGTGTTGCTTGATATTTTTTGCTAAAATTGCTCTACCTTTTCAGATATCACCAGAAAAAGTAATTAAAATTCATTAAAGTGACAGATCTATCGGACTTTCAAAGAGGTCAAATTGTTGGTGCTCATATGGCAGGAACAAGCATAATGAAAACAGACGAAATGTTTGGTGTATCAAGAAGTACTGTCTTGAAAGTAATGACAGCCTTTGAGAAAGAGGGAAAAACCTCCTTGTCAAAACAAAACTCTGGAAGAAAACCAAAACTTTCAGATAGGGACTGTCAGACTCTTACATGAATTGTTAGAAAGGATCACAAAAGTACAGCTCCCAAAATTACTACAGAGCTTAATGAACACCTCGAGAATCCAGTTTCCACAAAAACTGTTTGCCGTGAGCTACACAAAGCTGGATTTCACGAGAGGGCTGCAATCAGAAAACCACTACTTTCAAAAGCAAACATTGCAAAGCATTTAGAGTGGAGCAAAAACCTACAGAATTAGTCCCTAGAGCAGTGGAAGAATGCTATTTTCTTGGATGAGTCATCCTTTACCTTATTTCAAACCACTGGCTGAGTATACGTGTAGAGACAGCCAAAAGAAGCATTTTACCCAGACTACCTTCTTTCAACCGTTAAACTTGGAGGAGGATCTGTGATGATCTGGGGTACTATATCTTGGAAATCCGCCAGCTCAATGGTTTCCCTTCATGGCAGAATTAATAGCCAAGAATATTTAAGCATTTTATCTGATCAAATTCATCCTATGATTGTGGAACTGTTTTCAGAGGGAAACACAATCTTTCAGGATGATAATGCACCAATTCAACAGCTAAAGTTGTTATTGAATGGCACGAAAAACATTCTAGTGAAGTTGAGCCACCACAGTCCCCATATTACTGAACATTTATGGTGCATTTTAGAAACACAAGTAAGGAGTGGATATCTTCCACCATCATCACTAGAAGAACTGGGGACTGTTTTAGCTGAAGAATTGACAAAAATTCCTTTGGAAACAATTCAAACTTTGTAAGAGTCCATACCTCGTAGAATCCAAGCTGTCATTACTGCCAAAGGTGATCCTATCCCATATTAGAATAAATTTGTTTGAAATTTTTAGGTGTTTCCATTATTTTGTCCAACCCCCATATATATATGCCACATATATAAGCAATATATGCAAGTGTGTGTGTGTGTGTCTATGTGCATGTGTTTTATATTTGTGATTTGCCACACCATCACTTGACAACTGGAGGTGGTTTGTTTACATCCCCATAACTTAGCAGTATAGCCAAAGATACAACTGAGACACGTAAAAGATAAAAACAAAACATTGGTTGATCCCTAAATCCACAAGTTTTTTTTATCCTCTCTCTCTCTTTCTATTTCCTCATCTTCCTTTCTTTTGAAGAGCATAGGCTCAAAACGTAAAAGACCTACTATCCTGAGCAGCAAACTAATACACCTACTTGTTGTTCATACACCTGTCTTCGTCTTTTGTTTTGCTGTAAATTTCAACTATATATATACACACATATATATATATATATATATATGTATATATATATATATATATATATATA
>NC_068994.1:36929161-36931631 GCF_001194135.2 Octopus bimaculoides | reverse complement strand
TATATATATATATGTATATATATATATATATATATATATATACGCACACACACACACGTGTGTGTGTGTGTGTTCATGTGCATGTGTGTGTATGTATATATATATATTCTTGGCATGGTAGTGTACCTTTGAGAAAATGAAGACGAAGAATTTTTCTGATGATCACTTTCCACTTCAATATTATGATATTAACCATCACAAAAAAGACACACCCAGGTATACAGCTACTCTCATACCCTATTGTTCTATTCAAGAAGTAACATCAACTAAGTGCACTGTCAATCCTATGAAATAGTGCACAATTCCTATATTTCTTTCTTTCTTTTTTTATATCTTCATTTACCTGTTTGTATTTTGACTCATCTCAACTTGTATTAGATACTACTACTACTACTACTACTACTACTGCATCACTGCCATCATCATAATCATAATCACCATCATCATTATTCATGTTCTGAGTTCAAATTCCACTGAGGTCCACTTCGCTTTTCTTCCTTTTGGGGTCAATAAAATAAATAACAGTTGAGGACCGGGGTCAATGTAATCAATTTAACTCCACTTTGAAACTGTCGGCCTTAAGCCAAAATTTGAAATCATCGTCATCATCATCATCATTATTTTATTATTATTATTATTATTATTATTATTATTATTATTAAACCAGTGAGCTGGCAGAATTGTTATCATGCCAGGCAAAATGCCCAGCAGCATTTCATCTGTCTTTACATTCTGACTTCAAATTCTGCCGAGGTTGATATCACCTTTCGTCCTTCTGGGGTTAATAAAATAAATACCGGTTGAACACCAGAGTCAATGTAATTGACTTAGCCCCTCCCCATTCTGGTTGGCCTTGTGCCAAAATTTGAAATCATCATCATCATCATTACTATTATTATTATTATTGTTGTTGTTGTTGTTCTTTAAGATCTGTTTTCTATGCTGGCATGGTTTGGACGGTTTGACAGGAGCTATTGAGCCAGACGACTGCATCAAGCTCCAATGTCTGCTTCAGCATAGTTTCTATGGCTAGATGCCCTTCCTGATGCCAACCACTTTACAGAGTGAACTGGGCGCTTTTCACGTGGCACCAGCACTAATGTGGTTGCCAAGTAACTAGCAAGACAGGACCCCTAGATTGAGCAGGGAAGTAGTATTGAGGTGGGTGACTTTATGCCTGGTAATGGAATGTTAATATATGAAAGCAGGACAAAAATAGGTGTCTTGCCATAGGGGGGAGATACTAGGTTATCCTAGTTAGAAGAAAAGAAGGACGGTGGTGAAGATGTGTGTTAGATCATACCCTTAAGTTACAAGAAAGTGAATAAGGAGAAGTGGTTTGGGTGGGTAAGTATGTTCATAAGAGTGTGAGAGAAAAGTAGTAGGTGAATAGAGGGAAATGCAGTGAGTGGTAAACACAGTTGGAGGCAAGGTTAACTATGAATATCTGTCATGAAGGGACGGGGGAGAAAGTAGGTGTAAGCTAGGGAGGTAGTAGATGGCAGCAAAGATGATGTGAAGTGAGTGGGGGTAATGTGCAAGAGAGCCGCACAGTGACAGGGGTAGAGTCAGAAGTATTTGAGGATGATAATGGTTGGAGATGGGCAGATGTAATAAGAAGTGGGGCTGCTGTTGGCAAAATGTGGGAGTATGCAGGGGAAATGGAGTTGAGAAGGGCATTCAGTGGAAGTACAGGATGATACCAAGAGTGATTGATGAAAAGAAAGTGGTTCCTGGGAGGATGAGCAACAGGGGTAGTGGTGAAATTTGTGCAGTCCCGTTCACATAACTAAAGCAGCTGAGTGAGTAGTTTTGTAGTCAGCAGGGCGATGGAGCAGTGGGTGTTAAGAAGGTCAAGTTGTAGTAGGGTTGGGTGTTAGAAAGATGCAATGTAGTCCCAAATTTTCTACAGACAAGATCTTATTGATTTTTTCTTATTATTTTTGTTCTTTATTCTTTGATCACCTTTCAAAGATCACTTTTTATGCACTGTTTTCTAAACATGAGACAAGTGAGTAGTGGTGCAAATTTTGATTTCCCCCTCCCACCAAAAAAATTTTAGGGGTTGCACTTTCATCCCCCTGTACCCTCTGTTTCTGGGCCCATGAATGTTGGATGGACAGGTGATAGAAAATGGGATGAGGAATTTGTCGGGGATAGATGACATTGGCATGTAAATATTGGGTATGGAGACATGCATTGGTCTAATAGGTTGCCACGGCTCAAATCCATTCTTAACTAGAGTTACTGATTCCTAGATCTGTTAGAGTCCATAATGTCACTTGGGTGTCCCAACTTTGGCATAGTTTCTATGGATTCCCTTCTTAACACTAACTACTTCATACAACATACTGGATGTTCTATCATACCATTAATACTAGAGATGTTGTGAAGTTCTCCATAAGACTAAAGCCTATAGTACACACACACACACATATACATACACATATATACACACACATATATATAT
>NC_068994.1:36928046-36929061 GCF_001194135.2 Octopus bimaculoides | reverse complement strand
AGCAGCCAAATACGTTGAACGCACTCAAAAAAACCCTATGGAAAAATATATTTCTCACTGAGGTTACGAACAGGTCTTTCACAAAATATTTACCATACTTTTAAAGTCAATTTCACTTTAGAATATTTTCTAAATATGCCAAAAAAAAATCTTTGTAATGGTATTTACTTGAAAATAACTTTAAAAAATCATAAAAATATTGTCTGTTTAATGAAAGCTAAAATATAAATACTTACTGTATAAACAACTTACATTTTTGAAATCACATTCACTTAAGAATATTTCTAAATGATTAAAACATTCTGCTTAACAAAAGCAAATATAGAAACATTCACTGTAAAAAAAAAAAATCATACTTTTTCACTGTCAACTCACAGTCTAATAGAAAGATAAGAGTTTCTTCCATTCCAGGATGAAGATTATTTTCGGAACATCTTCCTATTATGCATCGTTTTGGGTATTTATACCCCAAAAATCTCTAATATCTCAAAAACCACTCTACCAATTTACGTGAAACTTGTTTCATACCATTCATATTAACATTTCAGGGTAAACTTAATTCATAGTATTTTCCCATTATGCACCAGTTTCACTGGGTAACATTGCAAGCAAGCAAGATTCAAACTGAATTTTAATGAAGTCTATTTGCTCTTAACATACTGGGCTTCTAGACTACTCACCTAAGCCATGTTTTCTTACCTCTTCCTTCTTCCTTTTGTTTATATTATATGCTCTTGTTTTTCACTCTGATAAAGATTCGTTGCCTTAAATCGAATGCCCTATGAAGATGAAGAATTTTATTCTCGCATTTATGTATAGACTGCATTTTGGCAATCTGATCAGTAACAGCCCTAAGATATGTTACATCACCTATTTTGTTATGTCATGCTTGTATTAAAAAAATAAGCCATAAATGTGGTCCAACCGATGTGTTGGTTAATCTGTGGTTTTCTCCATTTTCTAATTATTTACATTTATATATATATTTTATATATATATATATATATATATATAT
>NC_068994.1:36926273-36927190 GCF_001194135.2 Octopus bimaculoides | reverse complement strand
ATATATATATATATATATATTGAAGGCAGTTGGCTCAGTGGTTAGAGTGTTGGGCTCACAATCATGAGGTAGTGAGTTCGATTCCCGGACTGGGCTGTGTGTTGTGTTCTTGAGCAAGACACTTTATTTCATGTTGCTCCAGTTCATTCAGCTGTAGAAATGAGTTGCAACCATCACTGGTGCCAAGTTGTATTGGCCTTTGCCTTTCCCTTGGATAACATCGGTCGCATGGAGAGGGAAGGCTGGTATGCATGGGTGACTGCTGGTCTTCCATAAACAACCTTCCTTGGACTTGTACCTCAGAGAGTAACTTTCTAGGTGCAATCCCATGGTCATTCATGACCGAAAGGGGTCTTTACCCTTAAATATATATGTATATATATTGATGCAGGCATGGCTGTGTGGTAAGAAGTTTGCTCCCCCAATCGCATGATTCTAGGTTCGGTCTCATTGCATAGCATTTTGAGCAAGTGTCTTCTGCTGCGGCCCTAGATTATCTGAAGCCTTGTAAATGGATCTGGTGGGTGGAAACTGAAAGAAGCTAGTCATATATGTGTGTGTATGTGTGTCTGTTTTTGTTCCCCATTAGTGATTGACAACCAGTGTTGCTTTATTTACATTCCTTTAACTTAGCAGTTCAGCTAAAGAACAAATAGAATAAGTACCAGGCTTTAAAAAAAAATAAGTCCTGGTGGTAATTTGTTCGATTAAAACATTTTCAAGGTGGTGCCCCAGCATGGTCACAGTCTAATGACTCAAACAAGTAAAAGATGAAAAGCATAAAAGAATACATATATTTGTGTATGTGTGTAGATATGTGTGTGTGTATATATATATACATACATACATATATATATGTGTATATGCATATATATATATATATATATATATATATATATACACACACATATATATAC
>NC_068994.1:36924601-36926263 GCF_001194135.2 Octopus bimaculoides | reverse complement strand
CATATATATATATATATATATATATATATATATATATATATACACACATATACATACATATATATATATGTGTACGTGTGTATATATATATACACACACATACATATACACACGTACATACATACAGACATATATATATATATATATATATATATATATATATATATATATATATATATATACACACACATATATACATATGTACATATATATATATACATATGTACATATGTACATATATACATATATATATATATACACACACATATATACATATGTACATATATATATATATATACATATGTACATATGTACATATATACATATATATATATATATATATATATCCCAAGTTACATCCTTTATATTAAAAGTAGCTGTAGTCATTTGCTAGAAATCAATAAAATAAATACTAGACTGAGATAAGCATTTGAGGTTTGATACGATCAACAAAAACCCTTCAAGGCAGAGTCCCAGTATGATTGCAGTCCAGTGACTGAAATCAATAAAAGATTAAAAGAATAGCAATTTTGAATAAACACGAAAACCAATTTTTATTGGGGTTAGGTATAGGGAGCTATATTGACGACAGTACATCACTTACTGCATCAATCCATGATGTATGAGAAATAAATTTAACTCTAATGGTGTCTGAACTTGAATGTGAGAAAGCTGTAGCTAAGTGCTATCATGCATTTAATTCAGGGCTTTGATATTTTAGGTACTTTGTTACCCCAGTGTTACAAGTTCTTGAACCTCAAATTAGTTAGTAACATAATTGTTTTTGTTGCTGATATTGGTAAAAGTTAATCCACAGAGATGAAACCTATACATGAAACCAATATAGGTAAATAGACCAAGAAACTGAGAAAAATTTTAATGACTTTGGCAAAAGCAACAGCATTGGTGTATCTCTAGTGATGAGGCATGAAGAGAAACAGCCAACTTATTGACTAGTAAGACAATTATTTAAGTGTTTGTCAATCAGTAAATTCGTGATAATCAGCACCATCATCAACATTGTCATTGTCATCATCATCAATTTATGTTCATTTTCCATGCTGGCATGAGTTACATTGGTTGTCATGAATCAGTTTTTTTTTCAGAATTATTGCCTTCCTTGATGAGTTAAAGGACTATATTTGATTCATACATTCCATAGTTCCTATGGCCCTAATACCATTCACTTTACAGAGTATACTGGATGTTTTATCATAGCATTAACACTAGAGATGTTGTTAAGTCTTCTGCAAGATTGACGGTTCCTCTTGATTTCACGCTATCTCTACTCATTCACTACCCATCTGATAAAGTATGCAATGTGCATTTTTTTCTAACACCAACACTAATGAAATTACCTTCTACCCTGCCATACTAAGCCATACTAAATTGTTCTTACTTCTCTAATGTGTCTTCATTTGCTCCAAGTAAAAAAACCAAGACTGCTGATTTACATAAAAACTGAACAAAATTAATCATGATATTTACTTTCATTCCTATATAATCCGAAATAAATTCCTATTGGTGGTCAACTTTCACTTTCATCCTCCAGGAATCAATGAAGTAAATACCAGTCAAGTACTAGCATGGATTTCATTGATTGTTCTCTCCCTTAAAATTACTGACCTTATGCGAACGTTAAGAACTGGAATGTGGTGATTG
>NC_068994.1:36922841-36924508 GCF_001194135.2 Octopus bimaculoides | reverse complement strand
GACCAATGATCTACACAGCTAGTGTGTGTGTGTGTGTGTGTGCATGCGTGCATGTGTGTGTTTGTGTGTGTGTGCATGTATGTAAGTATGTTACATATGTGTATGTATATAAATTATACACACACACACACATATATATATATACATACCTACCCAAACCTGCATATATATATATATATATATATATATATATTCAGTTAAACCTGTACCTCCCCATATGTATGTGTGTGTGCATGTGTATGGGTATGTGTGTGAGCGTATGTAGTGACATACAGGTGTGGCTGAATGGATAAGTAATTTGCTTCCAAACCACATGGTCAAAAGTTCACTCCCACACAATGGCACCTAGCACAAGTATTTTCTACTAGAGCCCAGGCTGACCTTGTGAGTGGATTTGATGGATGGAAACTGAAAAATAACCTTCACATATATATATGCATGTGTGTGTATGTGTGTATGTGTGTGTGTGTGTGTGTGTGTGTGTGTGTGTGTGTGTGCACATGCATGTGTGGATGTTACCATTTCCTTGCCTTGACATTGTGTTACTGTTGTAAATGAGCCCCATTTTTATACAGACAGTGTCCTTCATTTCCAATCTTCCATGAAAACATGTTTGGCCAGGGGGAAATACTACCTTACTAATAAACAGGTGAAGGTTGGCAACAAGAAGGGTTTCTGGCCATAGATTATTTGCCTTAAAGAACTCTCATGTTAGCATGGAAAAGTTCATGTTAAAATGATGGTGATGATGATGATGATGATGATGATGACAATGATGAGGATATACAGTCTCAAGACATTTCCACAATGGTGACTATTGTCATCTTATCATTCCAATAGTATTACATTTAATAATTACACGTCACCTGATTTGACAGCAGCAAATGTTGATTATGTAATTTGCATTATGTATCCAATGGTCACCTTATGTTAATGAACATAATAATTAGATATCTTCTAAGCAATCTCTCATGCCTCCTCTCCGTCCTCTCACTCTTTCTCACTTTATAGATATATATATTTATGTATATATAGCTACATTTATATATAAATACACACACACACATGTATACAGAGAAAGAAAGAGAGAGAGGGAGAGAGATACACACAGACAGACAGACAGACAGACAGAAAGAGAAACAGTGAGAGGGAGAGAGACACAGTGAGTGCGGCAGAGAGACAAACATGCATACATACATACATACATACATACATCATCATCATTTAATATCTGCCTTCTATGCTGGCATGAGTGGAATATTTATTTAGTCATTTAAAAACCCATAATTTAGGAAAAGGATGCCCTCATATATTTGTCAATAGAGTGGGTTTATTAAAGTTCTCAATGAAGAGCATGTGGTATTAGCTGACCATATTGTGATCTAACATCCAGTTTTAGTACCTAGTGTGAAACCAATTAGTAAGATCAGCTGTAATAGATCTATAATATAATAGATCTATAATATTTTATAATTTAATTAGTGTATATATATATATATATATATATATATATATATATATCGTCGTCGTTGTCGTCGTCGTTTAACGTCCGCTTTCCATGCTAGCATGGGTTGGACGATTTGACTGAGGACTGGTGAAACCAGATGGCTACACCAGGCTCCAATCTGATTTGGCAGAGTTTCTACAGCTGGATGCCCTTCCTAACG
>NC_068994.1:36916032-36922270 GCF_001194135.2 Octopus bimaculoides | reverse complement strand
ATATATATATATATATATATATAAATATATATATGTATATATATGGGTGAATGATTGACCTTATGTGTAGATGTGTGAATGTATGTATATGTATATATATTCACATATATGTACTAATACTGTGAATCTCACTGATGATGGCTAAGCATTCATTACAGAGCCTGAAATCATTCTATATGGGATTATCTGTTTAGCCATTTAATGGATAATTTAATGGATGTTTTAATGGATAATTTAATGGGTGATGTAATATCCGTTCGATGATGATGATAATATATGTATATGTAAGTATACGCACACACACACGCACACGTATGTGTGTGTGTACATTGTTAACATTCTTTGTATAAATACGACATATCAGCAAACAATGTTGAAATCTTATCCAACCACTTACATGATTTGACGCACCAACAAGTTACAAAATTCGTCGATTGCATGTGTATGAGTGTGCCAGTGTGCATGTGTGTATGTGCAGAATATCTAGTAAGACGGCTAGACAGACTGCTCAAACATGCATACACTTGCATGTGTGCATATGCATGTGAAGGGATCAACATAGATTTTCAATGAATGGTGTCTCATCAACTATGTACAGTAATAAAAGACACACACCCCAACAGGTTGTTATTTATTTAGTTGATTAAACAATTAATCAATACCCGACAAGAACAACCATGAAACGTGTGTGTGTGTGTTCAAGGCATGGCTGTATGGTTAAGAAGCCTGCTTTGCAACCATGTGCTTTCGGGTTCAGTCCTACTATATAACACCTTGGGCAAGTACCTTCTACTAAAGTCTTCAGCTGACCAATACCTTTTCAGTGAATTTGGTCTACCAGAACAGTATGGAAGTCTGAGATATATACATGTGTGTGCCTATGTGTCTTTGTCCATCACCACTAACAATAGACAGCCATGGTTGTTTTGTTTACACCCTTGAAACTTAGCAGTCCAGCCAAAGGGAGTAAAAGAGTACCATCCTAGTACTGAAAAAATAAGTACTAGGATGGAACTGCTTGACTAAAACCCTTTTCAAGGCAGCACCTCAGTATGACCACAGCTCAATGATTGAAACAGGTTAAAAATAAATGGATGATATTACACAAAATAAAGGAATATATAAATACATGACAATTATAATAATAATAATACTGATAATATAATAATAATAATACTGATAATAAAATAATGATGATAATAATAATAATGATAATAATAATGATAATAATAATAATAATAATAATAATAATAATAATAATAATAATAATAATAATAATAAAGAAAGAAAGAAAGAAAATAATAAGGAAGAAAGAAAATAATATGGAAGAAAGAAAAGTTGATAGATGTAACAGGTTAGCTTGGGATGTGAAGCAGTTATGGTTGCTGAAAAAGGTGGTAGTAGTACCAATAATTGTCAGAGCCCTGTGAAGAGTGAGCAAAAACTTTGAAAAGTACATGGAACAAATAGGGGCTGCAATAAGGGTGGAGCACTTGCAGAAAACAGCACTGCTTGGAACCACTGAAATACTCCAGATGGTGCTCGAGAAATAAGGAGTGTTACCTTAGTTCACTGGTAGTGAACAGCTGACACCATAATACATCTCCAGCATTAGAAGCTGTACAAAAACAATAAAATAATAATAACAATAAATCTTAACTGAGTGGAAGTGTTAACATGTATATTGTTTTGTCTTGGTATAAAAAATGGGCTACAGCAAATATTCTGCTCAATAACACAGATTTGCTTGTCAATTGCTTGATCTTAAGCAGTTGAGCATGTCCCTTAGTGGCTGACGATATGTGCATCTCTGATCAAGAGCAGGAGTAGTGAGAGAGCATCATAGCCATATGTTGAGGGAGTTCTTTGGGGTTTGAATAATTCACCTCTGGAAATATGGGTGTTTTGTTCAGCACCCTTAAATAACCCTTATTCATGGACCGTTTGAGTGGGATGAGCTACCTGTAAGGTCATGCGCTGTCTATCTTGATATGAGATCACCATGTCATACACATATGGTTGTAACGCATGTGCCTCATATACCCTTATCAGTCAGGTAGTCACAATGGGTATATTGGGCTTCATATATTTTACCCCAGTGTCATTTTGATGGCATGCACTGCTCTCTCATTTAACAACAACAACAACAACAACAACAACAACAACAACAACAACAACAACGACAAAAAAAAATAATAATAATTTATTTCTTTATTGCCCACAGTGGGGCTAAACATAGAGGGGACACACAAGGACAGACAAAGGGATTAATTCGATTACATCGACCCCAGTGCTTAACTGGTACTTATTTAATCGATCCCGAAAGGATGAAAGGCAAAGTCGACCTCGGCAGAATTTGAACTCAGAACGTAGTGGCACACAAAATACTGCTAAGCATTTCGCCCGGCATGCTAACGATTCTGCCAGCTCGCTGCCCAATAATAATAATAATAGTGGTTTCAGGTTTTGGTGATTTTGTGGTGAAGTATTGGTCTATACCATTGATCTGAGTACTTAACTGGCACTGTGTTTCAATGGCCCTGCAAGAAAGATGGGCAAAGTTGATGCTCACTGGATTTGAACTTAGAATGTAATGAGTCAGAAGAAATTCCTCTTGGTATTCTACCAATCCACCACCATTGTAATTTCTAACAAACAGAGAAAGTCAGGGATTTGTGGAGGAGGAGGAACACTCAGCATATACCAGTGAGTGTGTGCATGGCTGTATATGTGTGTGTATGTGTGTGTGTGTGTTCATCCATACATTTCTTTTACTCTTTTACTTGTTTCAGTCATTAGACTGCTGCCATCCTAGGACACCGCCTTGATGAATTTTAGTAGAATGAATTGACCCCAGTACTTTATTTGTTTTGTGTGTGTATGCAAAGATATTTGAAAGCAACCAAGATGGTGGGCAGCATATATTCTTCTGAGTGGTTCGCACACACTCTACTTGGTGTGATGTTACACCTATTACTCTGGTATGATGGCAAAGTGAGAGCTAAGGGAGGTAACTTTTACATGAGTTAAAATGGATCCATAAATAAAATTGACCCATGAATAAAACAAAAACTTCAATACAACATCCTTAGCTAATTCAAGAGTCATTAGACATTGGAGCAATCATGAACACCAGGAAATTGTTGATTTTATGATGACGCTAACTGGGTTTGGATACATGGTGAGGTATCTTCTGCAGTGTTAGATGACCTCATGGGCCTATGTATATCCTGCACGTACTCTGAAACAAAAAAGGAGCTAAGAGAGAATATTTAAATATGATGGATTAAGAGTAATGCATAATAGAAAAGCACATGATACAGATAGAAATAAAAAGAAGCTATTGGGGTACTTAACAAATTAAATCTTAAACTGACAAGCTAATCTAATATTAACTATCTAAATATTGCAATAAATCTCCACTTCTTCAAACACTACTTGTGTCATAAGCCAAATGACAATATTGCTTATATAAACAAAGACTTAATTACTTTATAACTTGTTAAACATGTCACAAGCAACATCAGTAGACATTTCTCTACTTCAGCTAAGAGTATATTTGATAAGGCCTTTCTATAATAGAATAATATATCAAAAGTATGCACTTGCAATAAAAAATATAAGTTATATAGACCCAATGGTATCCACTCAAACAAGCAGATATAGAAAAATTGCATGATTGAATCCACTATGTAATGTGAATGTAACCATAAGTATAGTCAGATACTTTGTAACTCTTGTAAACTAACACTTTCTCATAGATATCACAAAATCTTCAACAGGAATTATATCAAGAGTAGCTATAGTTGTTTAGTTAATATGTGGAGGCGCAATGGCCCAGTGGTTAGGGCAGCAGACTCACGGTCATAAGATCGCGGTTTCGATTCCCAGACCGGGCGTTTTGAGTGTTTATTGAGCGAAAACACCTAAAGCTCCACGAGGCTCTGGCAGGGGATGGTGGCGAACTCTGCTGTACTCTTTCACCACAACTTTCTCTCACTCTTACTTCCTGCTTCTGTTGTGCCTGTAATTCAAAGGGTCAGCCTTGTCACACTGTGTCACACTGAATATCCCCGAGAACTACGTTAAGGGTACAGGTGTCTGTGGAGTGCTCAGCTACTTGCATGTTAATTTCACAAGCAGGCTGTTTTGTTGATCAGATCAACTGGAACCCTCGACGTTGTAAGCAACAGAGTGCCAACAACAACAACAACAATTAGTTAATATAAGATCACAAATTCTCAGGCATAATGAAGTAATCAGCAACAACGGACAATTAACCCAACATAAATGCAGTTTCAGAAGTACAACCAACTGTATTTTGAATAAGAAATGCTTCAAAACGGAAGCTAGTTTACAAAGTTTCAAGTACTGATGCAAAATAAATGTAAATCTGTGTTACCGATATACATAACTGTACACACTGAACAATTTGTGCATATGTTGAATAAATTGTCATGATTTGCAAGTGATACATCATGGCGAATGACTGCTCCTCAAACAATGAACTCACACTAGCATAAGCTGCAAGGCTGCCCCAGAAGGATGTAATACCTGCTCCATCAAACACCACATGTAGACATACACATGTAAGACATAAATTTTGTTGATGCAACATGGTGGTATTTGGCATAGTAAATAGATAATCAGGGGTAGATAATTATAATCCTAATTCTATGCACGTTAAACAACAAATTACTACACATTCACACTGACCACATGAATTAACCACTCAAACTAAAGCCCAGCTTCAGCCATTATCCCAGGCATACTTTAAGAATAAGGCTTCTATTGAAATTGTCACAGGTTTGCTGTCAACCCAGTGATATACATACGATATACATGTGCGCACACACACATACACAACTCACATACATATACACACATGTATTGCTTTTGTTCATTTCTGTATTCTTCTTATTTCCTCTCTGTGTGTGTGTGTACGCGTGTGCGCGCAAGTGAGTGAATATACAGGCACACACACATTCAGAGACACACACGCAGAGGAAGAACGTAAAAATTAGTAAATGCAAAGCCTGACTTATCCCCCTTGAACCATATACATATATCTATATAAATAGATATAAATATCATATGCGACGTTATTCTATTTAGGGCGTTATTCCACTTAACAATTTCATTATTTTAACCGATATCCGAGAACTTCACTCAACCGATACTGACATCCCATTAGCGTGAGGCATGTAACAACAGGCCGACGTGAGATTTGGGCTATTTTATGAGGAAACCGAATTGTGTCTACCATTTTTGTTGTCAATATCTCCAATCAAAATTACATGTTTGAAGATCCAGGCATGAAACAGTGTGTGCGTGTATGTGTGTGTGTGTAAGCTCAATTTGCAACCATGTGGTTTTGGTTTCAGTCCTACTGCATGACACCTTGAGCAAGTGCCTTCTACTACAGCCCTGGGCCAACCAATACCTTGTGAATGAATTTGGTAGACAAAAGTTGCATGAAAGCCTATCAAATGTATGCCTGCATGTACGTATGTATGTACGTATGTATGTATGGGTGTGTGAGTGGGTTCACACGTCTGTGTATGCGTATGTATGTGAGCATATGTGTGCGCCTGTGTGTCTTTGTGTTTGTATTCCCATCACTTGACAACCAATGCTTATTTTTTCTTAGGTTGCTACAGCTCCATGACGTTGCAAAAGAAACTGATAGAATTTTTTAAAAAAAAGCTTTACAAAACTAAGTATTAGTGCTGATTTTTTTTTAACCAAGTTCCTCAAGGCTCTGCACTAGCATGACCACAGACAAATGACTGAAACCAGTAAAAGATAAATGACAAAAGATATATACTTACAGACATACATCATACAGACATCATCATCATCACAATCATCCTCATCATCATCATCATTCTCCTCCACTTTTTAGTATCTATATTTCCATTGCTTCATTGGGTCAAATAGATTTTCAACACATGGATGCCTTCACTGTTGCCAACCCTCACCTATTCCCAAGATTTCTTAGAGGATTGGAAACAAACAACATTCCTTGTATGGTGACACTCATTTATAATTATTATGTGATGTAAAGATGAGGAGACACAAATATATGCACACATTCACACACACATACAGACTCGTACACACACACACACACACACACACACACACGAACTTATATACTTATATACACGCAGACACATAATATATATATATATATATATACATACATCTCTCTCTCTCTCTCTCTCTCTCTCTCTCT
>NC_068994.1:36912790-36914326 GCF_001194135.2 Octopus bimaculoides | reverse complement strand
TATATATATATATATATATGTATGCATACACATACAGATATATCGTTTGCAGAAATACATAAATCCAAAGGAGAAGCATACTCTAAGATGTAGAGTGGTTAATATTATAGTGGAGTAGACCGGTTTATGAGGTTACCCTGGGTTTCTCACTCATAAGGGGTTTAACCTTATGGTGTATCCTCAGGCCTCAAACACTGCTGTTCTGAGGCCTCTTTTAGATATGGAGAGGGAAAGCCTTATTTTTAAGGGTAAAACCCTAGGTGATTATTACCCTTTGCCATTTTCCATTGAACTTCAGCTACACAATGGACAATGGCGAAGGGAGATAATCACATGGCGTTTTACCCTTAAAAACGAGGCTTTCTCACATTTTAAAGCATTTGGCCCTTTCGAATGCACAAGGAGTTGTGTAAGCATTGCTTTGTGGGTTCGATTCTGGCTAGGGTTAACTCATTATTTTTTTGGTCATTTGTTTGTATTTAAAAATTGTCGCTTCAAATTAGAGAAGATATATTATTATACAGTCATATATATGTGAGTGAGTGTGTGTGTGTATATATATATATATATATATATATATATATACACACACACACATAGGCTTAGAGATTGAGATAATGTAAATTATTCAGTAAGTGTATTATATCAACAATAAATGTAAACAAAAATGCTGAAAAATGAATGCTAGAAACATTATAAAACATAAAAACATAAACCAAAAGAGCTTCTTAAACAATCTGCTACTTATTACTCTAGCATAACTATTGCACAGAGCACTACATTAAATTACTTAACAATTCATGCTTCAAAATAGTCCATAATTTTCTGTACGTCTTCATAGGTAATTTTTTTGTGTTGGATGTTTACGCATTTGCATGCAATTGTTCTGTGTATATGTATGTGAAGGTATAGATATATAAACAATTTGAGTACTTATTTATTATAATTCACAGTTTGTTCATACTTTCACATATGGATACATCATCACACTATGCAGACATGTAATAGATATCAATAATTATAATAAAAATAATAATAATAATCCTTTCTACTAAAAAAGATACAAGGCCTGAAATTTGGGGGCAGTGGGACTAGTCGATTACATTGACCCCAGTATTTCACTGCTACTTAATTTATCGACCCTGAAAGGATGAAAGATGGTGGTGGTGCTGGTGCTTTTGCTGGTTCAAGTATTTTAAGGTTGATACTTGGATGTTAAGTGTTGTGATAGAGAAGTTCTATGAGACCCTTGACAACAGGTTGCTTTTCCCTCTTCCAGAATTAACTGGAGCAAGTGAAATCAAGAGCTCTGAGAAGTAAATGACAGCAACAACAACAATAACAGCAACAATAATAAAAATCATTATTATTTTCCTGTACACACAACAGATTAGACTGTTGGAAAAGAAAAATTTCTAACATCAGGCTACAATAAGTAACTTTAGATGCCAAGAACCCTCCTTAATATTCTAGCTGTCCCTAATAACATTATTTTCTGGAGCTTTACTAAGCTACGTTTTATGCCTATTTCCTATT
>NC_068994.1:36903151-36912405 GCF_001194135.2 Octopus bimaculoides | reverse complement strand
CGACGCTCTTCCGATCTAACTTGTTCTTAATGCTTGCTCTTATGCAGCACAGATTAGAGCCTCCGTTTCCGGTCTTAATTTACTTTTAGTCATCCACAGCCATCTTTTTTCTCTGTTTGTCTTATCTTCAACATCCCTATGAAATTGTCCATACTGTAGAAAGGGGTATTATTATTATTATTATTATTATTATTATTATTATTATTATTACATGAAGGTAAAGGCGGTGAGCTAACAAAACTGTTAGCATGCTTAGCAGTATTTCATCTGTCTGTACATCCTGAGTTCAAATTCTGCTGAGGCCAACTTTACCTTTCATCCTTACTGGGTCAATAAAATAAGTACCAGTTGATCACTGAGGTTGATGTCATCAACTTACCCCTCCACAGAATTGCTGGCCATGTGCCAGAATTTGGAACCATTATTACATAGAGGATATTTATTTTCCCAATACTCATAATATTTAGACATTACTCTGACCATATTGGCACCATCACAATTCACAGAATGCAAGTAGATAGCTTTTAGTTTTTTTTTTTTTTTTTTTTTTTTTTTTTTTAGTTGATAATGTGAGCAGTTGGCATTTTGTAAGTCTGAAACATGGCTATCTGAATCCAGAAGTTTTATTCGTAGATGCCTCACCTGTTATGCTATGAAGCATATGGAGAATATTGTGAAAATACACCGAGCTGGTTTTTGTGTAGAATGATGAAGTAGTAAAGCTATTATACTTACAATAAATAAGCTTGAAACATTTAGATAATATTTATAATGGTAAAAAGTTGTAACTATATCTACTGCTATAACTATTCAATATATTTTAGATATACTTATTCTTATGAATGCAGAAAGTAACCAGGGATCTTGTGAAAGAATAAATAAAGGAAGGTTCTGGAAGATACAGAGAATTATTGGACATAAATTTTATTTATGCATTGATGGTTTCAGAACGGAAAGTAGTATGAGACTAGTTGTATTTATTATGTATTACATATTATTATTATTCCTGTTGTTATTAATATTGAACAAGTCAGGTGAGAAAAAGGAAAAAGGCTGGAGATTTAGCAAGTTCTATAGATTTTTTTCCCCTGTATCATGACCAACATCATTGACATCATTATCATCATCATCATCATCATCATCATCATCATCCCCATGACTGCAATTGTCATTACCACCCTATCATCATCATCTTCATAATCATCATAGCCACTTCAATTACCACAGCCATCACTACCACTACCACCACCATTACCACTACAATGCTGTCAGTCACCACCACTACCACCTCAATGCTACTGCCACCGCTGCTGCCACAACCACCAGCACCACTACAACTACCACCACTACAACTACCACCACTACTACAACCACCACCGTCATCAGCAATACTACTGATACACCATTCTGTGTGCTAGCATGGCTGTGTATTTTTAAAATTTTGCTTTGCAGGTTCAGGTTATGCAATCCATTGGGCAAATGTCTTTTAGCATAACTCCAGGCCAACTCCAGGCCTTGTGAATAAAAAAGCTATCAGATCACCAATACTTGTTCTTGGGTGGTAGACTTAATCTGTCACAATCTGATACCACTTCATGGGTTCCTTGGGTAATTTTTAGCAAAGTCCCCTATGCAAAGCTTTTTCGCACCAGTGTCAAAGAACCTGAATTAATGGTTGAGGGCACTGTCTGACTAAGCTATAAAAAGCAAAACAACTACCACTACCACCAACACCACCACTACATCTACCACTACCACTGCTGCCACTACCATCATCATCATCATCATTATCCTCCTTCTCATCATTACCACCACCACCATCACCACCGCAGCCACTACTACCACCACCACCACCACAACCACTACTACCACCACCACTGCTACTGCCAATACCACCACCGCCAATGCTGCTGCCACCATCACCGCCAATGCTGCAACCACCACCACCAACAACAACATCATCATCATCATTATCATCACCACTACCATTATCCCCACTGCAATCACCATCATCACCATCATAATCACCACAACCACCACTAACAGCATCACCAACATAATCACCGCTTCCACCATCATCATCATCACCACTACCGTCACAACTACTCTGATCAACATCACTATCCTCAGCATCATCATCATCAGCAGTGATGCCTTCAATGACACCATTGTCATCTTCTATGCTGTTATGTACAGAATAAATTTCACTTCAACCATTCCAACAATTTAACCATGTATGTACAAAGTTTAATATTTTCCAATACCTGAGCCACTATTGTCGAAGTTTATTCTTACAATCTTCTCCACATGCTTCAGAGAATATGAGACAATCACAAATATAATTTTTGAATATCAAATCAACTCACATTATTATTTTTAAATGAAATATAAAATTGACAGTTAAGAAGCCAACAACTGCATTTCTGTACACAATGCTAATGCCAACATGGTCAGACAGCGGCCTAAATATTCTTTTCTACTATAGGAACAAGGCCTGAAATTTTTGGGGTGGAGGCCAGTCAATTTGATTGACCCCAGTATGCAACTGGTACTTAATTTATCAACCCTGAAAGGATGAAAGGCAAAGTCGACCTTAGCAGAATTTGAACCCAGAACGTAAATACAGACAAAATACAGTTAAACATTTCGCCTGGCATGCTAACGTTTCTGCCAGCTCGCTGCCTTCAGAAGTCTAAATATTGTCAGTACCAGTGTGAGATATTTTGATAACATTAAGCAGTTGATAACATGATCCATAATCAATATAAGTGTCTTCCATCATCATCATCATTGTATTCGTTTAACATCTGTTTTTCATGCTGGCATGGGTTGGACAGTTTGGCAGGAACTGGCCAGCCAGAGGGCTGTCTGTTTGGCATGGTTTCTATGGTTGGATGCCCTTCCTAATGCCAACAAATTTACAGTGTGTGCTGGGTGCTTTTCATGTGCCACCAGCACGAGTGCATTTTATGTGGCACCAGCATGAGTACATTTTATGTGGCACTGGCACCTGCAAGGCAAAGACCACTCAACTGGGAGAGGGATAGACAGCCAGTATTTTACTTAGCTTGTACTTTTCAAGTACAGCAAATCACCAGAAGCCTTGATCCTATGTCATCTCCTCAGTCAGGCCCAGTGTCTGAAGATCCTTTCTCACCACATCGTTCCACATCTTCCTGAGTCTACTCCATTCCACAGGTTCCCTCCGCAATTAGAGATCGGCACAATGTATTGGGAAAATAAATATTGAAATCATCATTTAATGTCCATTTTCCATGCTTGCAATCTTTGGTTAGGCTTTCTTAAACACAGTATCTCAACCCTTGCTGTGATTCTTTATCATCATTTCTTTTGTAGCCTGAGATCAGTATTTATTGCTTCTTCCTTAGACTTCCTCTCCTGTAGACTCTTTCTACTTGGATTGGTCAACACTTCTTTACCCGAGTATCATCCTTCACACATATTGCACCTCCGTACCAGCTCACTCTTCACTCTTATGTTACATTTAATTCCTCTTATGCCTAGTTTTTCTCTCAGCTCATTCGCATTGTTTTTCATGCACACAAACATTACACATGCAGTAGAACAAGTTTGCTTTATTCCTTATCACCTTGTACATCTCTATATATGAGGCAGTGCTGAAAAGTTCCTGGCACTAAGGGTATCGTGAAAGGCCTGGTTGGGAATTCAACTTTCTAAGTTCTTTTACAGGGCTTAGAAAGACTGAAGGACTGCAGCAATAAGTGTGTGAATCTGAGAGGGGAATATATCACATAAAATCATAATTAACTGACCCTCTTGTATTTTCTTTTACCCAAAGCCAGGAGCTTTTCAGTACCCTCTCATAAGTTTGGCCAGAAGGTAGACTTTACTCGCTGTATTTTATCTCACCAATCATTTCCTACACTGTCAATTTAACACCACTGATATCACACAATCTTTGATTATTGCATACTCAAGCTATTTTATTATTATGCATCCCAGCTATTTTATTATTATATATCTCACCTATTTCTACCTTCTTAGATACTTGCCATGCGCAAATGATGCCACTTATATTTCTTATCTCTCCTAATAGTAATTTCTTTTGTTTAATATGCAATTATTAAATAAGGACATGCATCAATGAATCCCCACAAAATAAGTAAGGGGACCAGATGTTTTTTCCTTTATATTTCCGGCTTATTTTCACACACTTCTCCATTTGAACTATAAAAGTTCTTTGAAAGATTCTAGCTCATTAATAAATGAATTGTTGAATTAATCACTGATATTTATATCCATACATTTGTAGATGTCTCTGTATGATACATGCTCATTTATGTGTGTGTGTGTGTGTGTGTGTGTGTATATACATACATATACATACATATATATACACACACACGTATAAATACATATATATATATATGGCCATCTGTGTGTGTGCGCATGTATATATGTATGTGTGTGTGTGTGTATATATATATATATACATGTATGCGTATCTATATATATATACATTTATATATATGTACACATGTATATATATATATATATATATATATATATATATGTGTGTGCGTGTGTGTGTGTGTGTATGTATATAAATATACACACACACACATACATATGTATATATATACAGATGGATGGATGTGTACATGATTTCATAGATATAAATAAATGATTCTTTATTGATTTAATGAAGGAGCATGTACACTGACTACAACCTGACAGAGCACTGGTAGCCAATAAAGATAAAAGGGGTGAGTCAGATTGAGGTAATTAATAAAGGCATAGAAAAACATTCATGTGGTACCTAGGGCAAGTGGCTTCTAGAATATCCATGAGCTAAACAATGGCTTGGGAATGGATTTCAGGAGACAAAAACTACAGAAGCTCATTACCTATGAATACATACATGCATACTAATATATACACATATGCATAAACATATGTGTGTATATGTATACAAGTGTGTGGGTGCGTGTGTGTGCGTGTTTGCATATAGAGGTGCGTCAAGTTATGTCCCTTTACTTAAGAAGGTAATTTGGTCATTTAATGAAGATCAATAAATTACATTCCATACGGAAATATTGGTGTGATAAACTGGAAAATACACACACAAACACACACTGCTTTGGAGCATTCTTGTTTACTTCCCCATACAATATGTATCTCCAGAACTCATTCATTCTTGAACCTAAATTACAAACTATTATATAGAATTTGAGATTGTGACTCTGTGGTAAGAAGTCTGCTTCCCAATCACATGGTCCAGAGTTCAGTCCCATTGTATGTTGTCTTATGCAAGTGTTCTCTGCTATAGACCCAGAATGAACAAAGCCTTGTGATTGTTGTGTATGGATTTGATAGACGGAAACTGAAAGAAGCCTATCATGTGTGTGTGTGTGTGTGATTCATTCTCATTGTTGTGAGAACATGTCTGGCCATGGGAAAATATTACCTTGCTTGGAAACAGGTGAGGCTTCGCAACAGGAAGGGCATCTGACAGTTGGGAATTTATCTCAAATAAACTTCATCTTACCCATGCTAGCAGGAAAAAGTGAGCAGTAAATGGTGATGATGATGATGATGATGAAGTTGGTGATGACTTCAATAAACATAGAGATGTCTTTGGTGAAAGCAACAAAGTGACAGTTATGTATTTCGGGACAGAGGGTCTAAAGTTTTATACAGTTCTATATGGCTCAAATAAAAGTCTTTTTTGAAAGTTTTGAAGTACATTATTTGTAGATAAGAAATATGATTTTCATTCAACTTGTCTGTTGTATTTGTCAATAACAGAAATTAATTAAGAGTTAATGAGGAAGTTTCTACAAACCTCAAACTACTAGAAACAGCAGCCAAATATCTCTCCCTCAAAGCACACCCAACCAACTTAATAAAAAGGATGATAATATGAGCTTAGATACACTGGAAAAACAAAATATTTTGAGACAATTACAACTGGAATGTCTACTCCTTGTTTCAATCGTTTGACTGTGGCTATGCTGGAGCACCACTTTGAAGGGTTTTAGTCAAACAAATTGCCCCGAGGGCTTATTTTTTAAGCTTGGTACTTATTCTGTTGGTCTCTTTAGCTGAACTGCTAATTTACAGGGATGTAATAACACCAACACCAGTTGTCAAGTGGGCAAGTGGGGACTAGGGAGACACACAGACAGACAGACACACACACACACACACACATATATATATATATATATATATATGACAGGCTTCTTTCAATTTCAGTCCACCAAATCCCTCACAAGGCTTTAACTGGGTGAGGCTATAGTAGAAGACACTTGCCCACGGTACCATGTAGTGGAACTGAAACCAGAACCATGTGGTTAGGAAGCAAACTTCTTACCACACAGTCATGTCTGTGCTTATATTATCATAATCCTGCAGGATTAGCTCTGATGGGGGGGGGGGGGCTAGACTACTACTACTACTACTAATACTACTAACACTGTTGCTGGCGCTACCTTCTCATACAATCTGCAAGTTACCAAGTTTTGGGACATTTTGTGCTTTTTTTTGTAACTACTCGAACAACCTACTGTACAAACAGTTCACAAAGGGGAATAATCGAGACCCGCCTGAAATGGTCGATTTCATCCCTACTTTTTAATAAGCCATTTTATTCCAGTTTGAGTACATTTTATATAGATGGGTTGGTATAATTGTTGACTTTGTAGCTGTTTAACACCAGCTCAGACATGATCAAAAACTTTCCAACCATGACCTCACTGTTTCGCTTGTTATACTGTCCAATGTGCCAATACATTTTAAAAATTTTAAGGTGTGATTTCAGTTGGATTTGGCAGCTATTTCTAGCAGATCAAGTGACGACATGTTTCCATTGCTAAATCATGATTGCAGCACCAGCATTTATTTCTCTGTGATCTGACAGGTTTTCAATTATCTCAGCACAGTTGTACCATAGATACAGTGGGTGCAGAGGGAAATCACAGCTGTTTCCCAACATAAATTAAATAATTGGTCCCCAAGGTTTCAAATGTATTTCTTCTAGAATGACAACCGATGCGGGTGTGTTTACATCCCCGTATCTTAGCGGTTCGGCAAAAGAGACGAAAGAATAAGTACTAGGCTTACAAAGAATAAGTCCTGGGGTCGATCTGCTCGACTAAGGGCGGTGCTCCAGCATGGCCACAGTCAAATGACTGAAACAAGTAAAAGAGTAATAGAGACTCTCTGTGTGTATATAAATATATATTTTATATATATGATATATATATTTATATGTGTATATATGTATATGTGTATATATGTGTGTGTGTGTGTGTGTATATAATTTAGAGAAAAACCTCTATTAACAAATTCAACAATGAAAAATGTCATTCAAAACATGGAGAAAAACAAATATACCATATATATATATATATATATATATATATATATACATATATAGATAGATAGATAGATATAAGGCAGTTGCATGGCTGTGTAGTAAGATGTTTGCTTCCCAACCACATGGTTCTGGGTTCAGTCCCACTGCATGATATCTGGGACACGTAGCTTCTACTATAGCCTGAGGCCAACCAAAGCCCTGTGAAATGGAGTGGTAGACAGAAACTGAAAGATGCATCATATATATATATATCATCATCATCATCATCGTTTAACGTCCGCTTTCCATGCTAGCATGGGTTGGACGATTTGACTGAGGACTGGTGCAACCGGATGGCTACACCAGGCTCCAATCTAATTTGGCAGAGTTTCTACAGCTGGATGCCCTTCCTAACGCCAACCACTCAGAGAGTGTAGTATATATATATATATATATATATATATATATATATATATATATATATATATATATATATATTAATTTTGAGTAGCACCACTGATCAAACAGATCTATGATCAAAAGCTTTCCAGTCATGATTGTGTTTTGCAAGAAGAAATCTGACTAACTTATACAATATGTCCTTCCTGTATTTTCAAAAAGCAGGTAATTCAAAGGAGATTTGGTGGTTATTTCTAGCAGATAGGATCTCCATTATTGCTTAATGGAAATGAAATTTTGTGGTTTAAGCATACCCTAATTTATGCTTGGAAGAACAAAGATAGCTCATTTATTTGGAAAGTTCATAGAAGTAAATGAAACACAGAATTTACTCCAAATACATAAATTGAAACTTCAGGAAAGGAAAAGTTATCTCCCTCAATTCTAATGCTGATGATGTTCAGGCTTCCTAAATAACTACCATATTTTCATGGCATGTAAGATGCACATCTCTCTCCCACTAAAAAAGAATCTTCAGAGAATCACCACAGGTTGCATATATGTAGTTGGGCCTCCCATTAGCTTTAATGCACAAAAACCTTTTCCTTCCTGAACATGCTCTGCTGAAATTGGGGTGGGTTTAATATGCCCATGCATCTTTTATGCCAACAAATAAAGAAAATTGTAAGAAATATTGATTTCAAATTTATGGCGCAAGGCCAGCAATGTCAGGGAATGGAGTAATTTGGTAACATCAACTCCAGTGTTCAACTGATACTTATTTTATCGACCCTGAAAGGATGAAAGGCAAAGTCGGCTACAACAGAATTTGAACTTAGAATATAAACACAGATGAAATTCTGCAAAACATTTTGCCTCAAATGCTAACAATTCTGCCAGCTCGCTGCTTTGAATTGTTGGAAATACTAAAAATTGTTCCTTGTGACAGTGACTCAAATGTACTGCTTTGTTTGCAGTTGTTATAATCATGCACCATCAGGTCAGCTCTGATCAAGCAGACCAATGGCTCATAAACATTCAACCAAACAATTAGACACAGCCCAGAGATTTACAGTTTCCAGGTGTAACTTAGAGAATCACACAGAGCATACTGACACATGTAGTGGTGAGTCATGTGGGATGTAAGACGATAGTGTGGACATATTACAATTGTTCTACAGTCAAGTCTATCATTACCGTATAACTGTTAGACCTAGATTAAGAATACTCGTTATCAAAAGCATTCTAACCATGACAATCTCGACTTTTTATTTATTTATTTATTTATTTATTTATTTACCATAAGCACTGGGGTGGTTGTGGTTAAGAAGCTCACATTGCAGCCATGTGGTTTTAGGTTCAATTACAATGCAAAGCACCTTGAACAAGCATCTTCTACTATACCCACAAGCAGACTAAGATATATATATATATATATATATATATACACACATTATCACTATTTATTATTATTGTTTACAAACAATACACGACGGTTCAAGCGAAATAAAAT
>NC_068994.1:36896110-36901110 GCF_001194135.2 Octopus bimaculoides | reverse complement strand
GCAGAAGCGGCTGTGTGGTGAGAAGCTTGTTTACGAATCACAAGGTTCTAGGTTCATTCCCACTGCATGGCACCTTGAGCAATTGTCTTCTACTACAGCCTCGGGCCCACCAAATCCCTTGTGAGTGGATTTGGTAGACGGAAACTGAAAGAAGCCTGTCGTATACATGTATATATATATATGTATGTGTGTATATGTGTCTGTATTTGACCCCACCGTCATTTGGCAACTGATATTGGTGTGTTTATGTCCTCGTAACTTAGCGGTTCTGCAAAAAAAAAAAACTGGTAGAATATGTGCTAGGCTTACAAAGAATAAGTCCTGGGGTTGATTTGTTCAACTAAAAGTGGTATTCCAGCATGGCCAGTCAAATGACTGAAACAAGTTATAAGAATATCTATAGATATTTGTTATTGATATCTACTTGATCAGTGATGAACTGGAACCAAATAACAATAACTATATATAATATTGGTTTCAAATTTTGGCACAAGGCCAGCAATTTCAGATTGTGAGAGTTGATTATATGAACTCCAGTGTTTAACTGGTACTTATTTTATCAACCCTGAAAGGATAAAAGGCAAAATTGACCTTGGTGGAATTTGAACTTGGAACATAAAGACCTGCAAAACACCGCTAAGCATTTTGCCTGGCATGCTACCAATTCTGCCAGCTTGCCACCATAAGTAATTGTATATAATATTATATTAAGCTTTAAGATGTCAAACTGGCAGAATCATTAGCACACTGGGCAAAATGCTTAGTGGCATTTCGTCCATGTTTATGCTCTGAGTTCATATTCTGCCAAAGTCGCCTTTAACATTCATCACTTCCAGGATGAATCGATCACCCCCACCCTCCACATACACATACATACATACTGAAATTGCTAAAATTGCTAGCCTAAAAACAATATTATATTAAGCTTTAATATTGCTTTATGAAACATATAGAAGAGGCAATAGAAAATAGATCCAGTAAAGACAGTTGATGAGTTTAAAAAAAAAAGTAACCATAGGTGTAGGAGTGGCTGTGTGGTAAGTAGCTTGCTTACAAACTACATGGTTCTGGGTTCAGTCCCACTGCGTGGCACCTTGGGCAAGTGTCTACTACTATAGCCTCGGGTTGACCAAAGCCTTGTGAGTGGATGTAGTAGACAGAAACTGAAAGAAGCCCGTCATATATATGTATATATATATATATATGTGTGTGTGTATATGTTTGTGTGTCTGTGTTTGTCCCCCCAGCATCGCTTGACAACCGATGCTGGTGTGTTTACATCCCTGTAACTTAGAGGTTCAGCAAAAGAGACCAATAGCATAAGTACTAGGCTTACAAAGAATAAGTCCTGGGGTCGATTTGCTCGACTAAAGGCGGTGCTCCAGCATGGCCACAGTCAAATGACAGAAACAAGTAAAAGAGTAAAAGAGTAAAGAGAGTAATAACAAAATATTCAAGTAATATATTTGAGAATGGTTAGGTGTTGCTGTTTGAATGTTCACCTTTAACAGTTTTCTAAGTTGTAAGTGCATCAATTACCAATGAGAGGCAACAATAAAATCTCAACTTTTGAATACATGAGAAATGTTATGATTATTTATATTATATAAGCTACTCGTGTCAGTTCTTAGCAGCCAGGAAATCGTGCTTCTAGAAATTTACCAACCCCATTCTTGACATGCCAATGCACCCTTTTCACTTTATGGTTCTTTTGTTATTCAATTTCCTTTATATTTTTTTGTGCACGTTTTATTCTGTGTACTCTGCATTTACTTTCAGCTTTCATTGCTGACTTTCTTTCTATCTCTTTAACCCTTTTTCTGATAAGCTGTAGTGCATCTGAGTACTGTGTACAGCAGTAGCAGCAGTGGCAGTGGCAGTGTTATGAGGCAGAGGAGAAGGGTCATTAGCATGCCAGATAACATACTTAGAAGCATGTTGGCCAGTTTTATGTTCCAAGTTCCTATTCCACCAAGGTTGACTTTGCCCCAGGTCCGTATTCATTGAGTGCTCCTATGATCAAGTTTCAATCACGAGCATCCTGCCCTTAATTTCAAACATGGTATATTCAGGACTCCATTATCCAGTGTCTCTTTTAAAAGTGATATGATAGATTTGAGAGCAATTTTGCTGCTATTTCTAGCATATTAACTCACTACTTAGAAACCTCACCCCCTCTTTGGAACCCATCTACCTACTTCAGTCTTCAGAAGCCAATTTGATGACAATGTTATTACACTTATTTCAAGAATAAAGGTTACTAGTTCAAATCTGAACTGCAATAATGTACACATCCAGGAATAAAATACCTTATCAAACTAATCAGAATATAATCTAGATGTAAATATTAATTTCTTATAGAGACACAAGGCCTGAAATTTAGGAGAGGATTATAGTCAGTTTCATTAATCCCTGTTTTTCTGGAGGATGAACAGCCAAGATATAAATATTTAAAAAAAAATATTTCATTTCCAAAGATGAAGCTAAAGTTAATAGAGTGAAAACTTTTACCTGTTTCAGTCATTTGACTGTAGCCATGCTGGAGCACCGCCTTTAGTCAAGTAAATCGACCCCAGGGCTTATTCTTTGTAAGCCTAGTACTTATTCTATCTGTCTCCTTTGCTGAACTGCTAAGTTATGGGGACGTAAACATACCAGCATTGGTTGTCAAATGATGCTGGAGGGACAAACACAGACACACACACACATACGATGGGCTTCTTTCAGTTTCCGCCTACCAAATCCACTCGCAAGGCTTTGGCTGGCCTGAAGCTCTAGTAGAAGACACTTGCCCAAGGTGCCATGCAATGGGACTGAACCCAAAACCATGTGATTGGTAAGCAAGTTACTTATCACACAGCCACTGACCATTTGTTCAATGAAGTGCTATTTTTGTTTTCTTTAATACTACTAGAGTCATGATGGCCACTTATGAGCTATGTCCCAGATATCCTTCTTACTGACTGTTTCTTTTCATCAAATCTTTGTTACTCGATGTCTTTGGAAAACTCATGCAAAGACCACCTATTTTATTGGCATGATGTCACTCACCAATGCACTTCAATTTCTGATGTACAGAGCTGATGTCTTCTCACTCTGCCACTGCAACAGAAGCTTCTAGTTTTCAGAGAGCTGCCTGATCTCACACCACCTTCACTCAAGTCTATTTGGCTCACTCATCTCTTGCATTTTCAACATACATATTATTTCCCTCCTCCTCCAGTCTCCAGAATAACTGATTTTTTTCAAGTCCTTCCTCCCCAAAATATCAGCCCTTTCTTTATACACCCTATGATTTAATTTTTTTCCAGCAACCATCAACCGCAGCAATTTCACTAGAATCACAAAGTCTGTGAATGTTATGGACATAGCTCCTTCCTACAAACCAAACTACGAAAGCTAAAACATGTCTCCACATAATATTTACATATGCAATTCAGATGGCAAGCTGGAAGAAATCTTTAGCATGCTGGGAAAAATGCTTAATGGTATTTTGTCCATCCTTATGTTCTGAGTTTAGATTCTGCCAAGGTCGATTTTTGCCTTTCATCTTTTGTGGTCAATAAAATGAAATAGCAGTTGAACACTGGGGTCAATGTAATTGACTTAGCCCCTTTCCCAGAATTGCTGGACTTGTGCCAAAATTTGAAACCAATAGTTGCGTATACAATTAATTAGTTTTTCTTCATCTAATGCTGCAAGTGTTGTCTGCACAGTTGATTAATCAAGTGGTCTCCTATCTATAGTTCCTTTCAAAATTAGTTTTTAGGGTGGCATTTTAGAGTGGCAAGCTGGCAGAGTTGCTAGCACACTAGGCAAAATGCTTAGTAGCATTTCATCCATCTTTACATGCCAAGTTCAAATTCTGCCAAGGTTGACTTTGCCATTCATACTTCCAGGGTCGATAAAATAAGTATCAGTTGAACACTGGGGTTGATGTATTTGACTTACCCACTCACCCGATATTGTTGGTCCTGCACCAAAATTTGAAATCTATAATTAGTTTATTGGTATTAGAATGTTAGATACATGTGACTTAGTGGCACATGCTCCCAAGGTTGTAAATTTGATTCCTGGACTAAGGAGTGTGTTGTATCCTTGAGCAAAGAAATTCATTTCACATACCTTCAGACCATTCCACTGAAATTGAATACCCAGTTGAATACTGGTGTAACACTTTTACCCTCCAGCCATCACATTCTGAATGTTCCACCAGGTCAAGGGTGAGAGGAATGAGAGGGTATCTATATCTGTTCACAACTGCATAGACAACGAAGTCAGTTCGTGAAAGAATGGTACAAACTATCAAGTCATATTTATTTGTGAGAATTGAGACGTTTGGGCACAGCTGTTTTGGTACTGCTTATTTGGCCCTGCAGATTTGATGTTAACTTACTTGATATCTAACGATCATCCCATTTTCTCTCTCCCCCCTCTCTTTTTAAGTGTTTGACCATATTTTTTCTTCATGTGTATGATGAGAGGAAAAGCTTTTATGTCAATCATGTTCAATTAATAAATTGTAATCTCTCTCCTTCTCTCTTATTTTCTTTCTCATTCTCTCTTATTTTCTTTCTCATTCTCTCTCTTCTCCTTTCTCCTGCTATCTCTCATTCTTTCCATCTGTATTTGTATAATTTTGTGCTTTGGTTAGTGAGAGCTGTGCGAGCCATGTACAGAGATGCTGCCAGTAAGGTGAGGGTTGGAAATGAGTACAGCAATGAATTCCGGGTAGAGGTAGGGGTCCACCAAGGTTCCGTCCTCAGCCCCCTCTTATTTATCATAGTCCTCCAGGCAATCACAGAGGAGTTCAAGACAGGTTGCCCCTGGGAGCTCCTCTATGCTGATGACCTTGCCCTAATTGCGGAGTCACTATCAGAACTAGAGGAGAAGTTTCAGGTGTGGAAGCAAGGTCTAGAATTGAAGGGCCTTAGAGTCAACCCAGCTAAAACCAAAATCCTAATAAGTAGGAAGGTAGATAAAACACAAACCACTTCAGG
>NC_068994.1:36890924-36894974 GCF_001194135.2 Octopus bimaculoides | reverse complement strand
CATTTCGAGCGTGGCCGTTTTCGTGCGGGTCACACGTAAAAGCACCCACCACACTCTCTGAGGGGTTGGTGTTAGGAAGGGCATCCAGCTGTAGAAACTCTGCCAAATTAGATTGGAGCCTGGTGTTGCCATCCGGTTTCACCAGTCCTCAGTCAAATCGTCCAACCCATGCTAGCATGGAAAGCGGACGTTAAACGATGATGATGATGATGATGATGTGTGTGTATGTTTGCCTCGAGTACCAAAAAAGTACTGTTGCCAAAACTGGTCAAATCCAGTCAACTGTACCAAATTGTCTGTGTGCAAACATCTGGGCCAAATTGTCTCAATAGTTTCGATTATCAAATTTCTCAAAGATTGCTTTCCAATCCAGCAATCTTTAAGTTATTTGGAAGGATTCATGATTGATGTGCATAATTCCTAGGGTGGTAAACTGGCAGTATTGCTTGGTTACCAGTTAAAATAACTAATGGGATTTATTCTGATTCTTTAGATTCTGAGTTCAAATCCTGCAAAGGTCAACATTAGCCTTTCATCCTTCCAGGATTGTAAAACAAAATACCAGTCATATACAGGGGACAACTTAAAATGACTGCCAATCTGTGGCATCATACAATGGGCTAACATGGAACATAGTTTAAATCATAGCTTTACAGTGAGGTTCCAATGTCAGTTATGGTTACACATTGGTTAAAGTACACAACTGTTCACATATTGTCTATCTGTAACTCACTATACTACTTCCAACACATGCACACACAACACATACACATGCTTACAGAGCCATTTCTCTTTAAAAGGATATCCCATTGAGTGGGATAATGCATAGAAGAAAATGCTGTATGGAAATCATAGGAGAAATAACACACAACTTGTCTTCTGTTGTTGTTGTCACAGCTGTTGTTAATGTGTTGTTGTTACCACCACCCCACACACTTCCACCAGTCAGTTCCAGATGAGCCAGGCATGTCAGAGGTGTCCCAATCACAATTACTACATCTTGTTTTCAAGGACAGCATGCTTATGATTATATTACCTAATGTAATCTTTTTAAAGACTGTATCTATATGATTTGCAGGAACTTAGGCTGCTATTTCTAACAGATAGAACACTCTATACAGATTCCTTTTATGTTTCATTCATTACTGTATCTAGGACTATCCAATGCAATCTTCCATATTTGAAGCCTGTGTTTGTGAGAATTGAAGAATGTTGGACTGCTATTTCTAGCAAGTGGGTCAAGCAGTGCACGGAGTCTTATTTGATGGTTCTTTCATGATTGTATTTTGCTATGGTAATAAAAGTTTTTCAATTTACCGACCAAATTGTTGTTTGAAAGCAATTATTTTTCTTCCTCAATATTCTTACTTTGTAGTTCCTCCATGTCACAGTTGCTTCATATTAAAATATTTTATAGCTGAGGTAGTTTTTGCATCCCAGTAGTTCTTCAAAGTTTTCTAATAACTGACTTGGAGATTTTTCATTAGCCTTTTGATAAAACAGATATAGGGCTGACTCATCTCAAAAGACCACTAAAAGCTTTCATAATATCGGCTTCTGATTATGCCTATTTATGATATAGCCATAGAATGTGCAGTCGTATTTACTGTGATAATATATTTTTCCACTTGAATACTGGCAGTGACCAGGCTGGCTGGAGTGATAAAAATTATAGGGGATAATATTTCTTCACACTGAACCAATGCAATTAGACGACGCCATGTATGTTTATGTATAAGCAGATAGAGCTATATATTTATGCATTTTCTATTCAATCATATAGAATCATGATTACATTCTGCCATGCGTGTGTGTGTGTGTGTGTGTGTGTGTGTGTATATCTGTTTTAAAAACCACAATTTTGTCGGTGGTATTGATTTTGCTGTGCCTGAAAGAAACCAGAAATAGAGTTACTTCAAATATGATGGCATTGGTGTTAGGAAGCAGAAGAAGAACACTTTGTTCCATTGTTATTGTAGATGTTTTTTTTTTACAACTTCTATTTCGTGTTTTCTTTTTTTTTTTTTTTTTTTTTTTTTTTTTGCTCAGAAAAGTGGGTTCATAAATTGGTCCCATTAAACAAGCAGTTTCCTCTATCAACTAATGTAATTCCTTTCTAATCTTGATTCTTTTATCTTTTTTCATTTGTTCTTGTACTTTTTTTCTTCCATTGCCAATGTAATGTCTATTCCTAAACAAATACAGAAACCGTTTTATCCTTATCTTCTTTGCATAGACTAGATTTAAAGGCAATATGAATAATGGATATGAAGTAAAGCCACCTGTCAACAGTGCAGCAGCAATGTCTGGCAACAAAATTGCCACTGCAATATTCTTCTGTCATCTAACTGCAGATTAAATTGATAAAAACATGTCATTGTAAAATCAGCTGCTTTGTTAATGAAACACCATGTTACAATTATTTTCTTATGCCTCTAACTAAATACTTCAGATAGCAAATAACTCACTGCATTTTCATTAACTTCATTTTCATCTGGATCATAATTTATATCAGAAATGTTTTCCATAAAATGTAAAAAAAAGAGAAAAAAATATTCATTTATTTTCCTCAAAAGCTGGGATCTTCATACCTTTTTTATTTTTAGCTTAGAAAATGTCAGCAGAAATTCTTAGAAATCCATTGCTCAAACTTTCTGCTTTTCCCAGACTATGTTAGGATAGAAGCATAGCTTGGAATGGGGAGCATTACTTGTAGTGGGGTAGCATCTTTAAGTCAGCTGTATAACCCTGTATGGGGGGGCAGGGGCTTCAGACTCAAGGATTGATCCAGACACACATATACACATTATGCCCCTAAGTTAGGACAATGTATTAACAGAATCATCACAATGCTGGGCAAAATGCCTTACAATATTTTGTTACAGTTCTTTACTCTCTGATTTCAAATCCCACCAAGTATAACTTTACCATTGTAGCAGCTTTGAAACTGGACAGCCATGTGGATGCCATAGTGAGATGATTATCATGTCACATGATCAGCCAGTTAACTGACCAATCAGCATCAAGCTATCAAGGGATTCAACTTTTTAGAACCTTCTAATGAGTCTTATAAAAGGCAGATTTTTGGCTGTAATTTCAGAAGGCTGAGCCAGTTGCTTAAACAACTCTCTTCTCAGTTTTTCCATTTACCAACCATGCAGATTGAAGGTATAGATTTGCCATCATTAATTTAGCACAATATTTCCCCAGTTATGATGTTCTAGTCACATACCAGCTATTTTGTTGTAGACCACAGAGTTTGTCTTTCTCAGTATGTACAAACTGTTGTTTTTATTTTTCATCCAAAGACCAACACAGCAAACACTATGTGCAGTAAACAAAGTTTCCGTTAATTGTTCATGTGCTTTGTTTATCGTTTATATGTGGCCAACAAGCAAAAACTCAACAATGTGTCACCTTCGTTCTTCCGGAGTCAAAAATAAAATAAAGTACTAGATAGATACTGGAGTCAATATAATCAACTGAACTTCTCCCCAAAATAGAAGGGCTCCATCAACATAAGAAAGAAATCAATATTTGACAGAAAAGATGGACAGAAATGGTAGAGCAAATCTCTTCATATTTTGAGCTCATATCTTAACATGGTCCTCTCACCTGCCATACTGCTGGAATCAATAAAATAATTACATGTCAATACAACCAACTATACCCTTCCATAAATTTCATTAGGCCCTGGGTTAAATGTGAACTAAGATTGGATATATGACATTTGAAATGTTACCAGTCACTCACAGCTCTCTACCAACTGGACAAATTAACCAGCACGATGTCAATTTTTGCCTTTTATAGAGTGTTAGATGCAAGTATAAACAAAAATGGCCCAGGAGATGTTCAGGGGACCGGTTAGACGGCATTCTACACTTTCTATGTGACCGTAGGCAAAAGATACATACATACATACATATATATATATATAATAAGTTAAAAACATAATAAATACGCAAACTAACAACAAACAGACAGAGGAAGTCACCAACTCTGTATTGGTTATCACCCAGAGGGTCAAATGCAATTTCATGCCTTATATAT
>NC_068994.1:36889788-36890879 GCF_001194135.2 Octopus bimaculoides | reverse complement strand
ATATATATATATTTATATATATATATATATATATTTATATATATATATATATATATATAGCTAAGAGCACGTGTGTTTGAAAAAGGTTAATCGAAAGTGCTCACACGCTAGGAAAAAAACTTCTTCCAAAAAAGGTTAGTCATATCCTGATAAAAAATTCCATATTTTTTTTTTTAAATAATTAAAAAAAAAGAAAATCCTCTTCACACTTAAAAACTATATTAAGTAATTTTTTACAAAGACTTTCAAATATATATGTATGTATGTATGTATATATGTCTCTTCCACCTCATACTACACTTCACTAGGATAGAATATATATATAATATGTATGTGTGTGTGTGTGTTTGTGTGTATGCGTGTGTGTGCATATATATGTTCATGAATTTGTTTTGCAAGATACATGATGTGGAATTGTGTGTTGAAACAGATATTGCTATCTTTTGGGATGATCATTTCTTTTTCCTTGCCAAATAAACACACACACTATATGTTCGTTCTTCATTCATTCATTATTGGTCTTATTTTATCTTATGTCCATTATCTGCAAATCTTTCATCACACAACTGTGTGAAGATTTCCAGACAATGGATATGAGATGAAATATGAACAATAACAAATGAACGAAGAATGAATATATATATATATATAGTGCATGTGTTTATTTGGCAAGGAAAAAAGAATGACCATCCCAAAATGTGAAACACAGAACAGAGTGGAGTGAGCTAGAAAAGGAATAAGAGGGTAGAGAGAGTGTAAGGCATAGCTGTATTAGGAGGGATAGACTGAAAGAGTAGATACAGACACACCAAAATGCATGTGTGTGTGTGTGTGTCTGTCTATCTGTCTGTCTGCATGCATGTATGTATGTGTATATGGATCCAATTCTTTGAAATATTTTCAATAAAAATTATCAAAAATTATATAATATTTTATATATCAAATATATGGATAATGTCAAGTTGGTGCTTTTATTAAATACCATTTCTAGCTTATCACTTAAAATGCTGTAATTTTGGACAACATGAGCATATAAATATATATACATACATACATACATATATATATATATATATATATATATATATATA